>NC_142090.1:29464832-29764832 GCF_054644295.1 Miniopterus natalensis
CTTTGGGATGAAATGTTCTGTAAATGTCAATTAAGTCCATTAGGTCTACTGAGTCATTTAAGGTCTGTGTTTCCTTGTTGATTTTTTGTCTTGATGATCTGTCCAGTACTGACAGTGGGGTGTTAAAGTCCTCCACTATGATTGTGTTGTTTTCAATCTCCTCCTTAAAGTCCACCAAGTAATTTTTTATATTTTTAAGTGCTCCTATATTGTGTGCATAAATGTTTATAAGGGTTATTTCCTCCTGTTGGATTGATCCTTTTAGTGTTATGTAGTGACCATCTTTGTCTCTTGTTATGGTCTTTATTTTGAAGTCTATTTTGTTAGAAATGAGAATTGGTACTCCACTTTTATTTTCCTTTCTATTTGCATGGAATATTTTATTCCATCCCTTCACTTTTAGCCTGTGTGAGTCTTTTGCTCTCAGGTGGATTTCTTGTAGACACCATTTATTTGGGTCCTGTTTTCTTATCCATTCAGCTACTCTGTCTCTTGATTCAACCATTTATTCCATTTACATTTAAGGTTACTATTGATATCAACTTATTTAGCCATTTTTCTCCATTATGCTAATGTACCTTTCTCTCACTATTCCTTCTTTTTCTTAGAGCATTTCTTTTAGCATTTCTTGCAAAGCTGGTTTAGTGATACTGAACTCCTTTAGCTTTTTGTTTGTATGGGAAGCTCTTTATTTACCCTTCATTTTTAAGTGATAGCCTTGCTGGATAAGGCAATATTGGTTGCATGTTCTTGCTTTTCATTACTTTTAGATCTTCATGCCACTCTGTTCTGGCCTGAAGAGATTCTGTTGAGAAACCAACTCTCAGCCTTATGGGGGTTCCCTTGTAGGTCACTGCTTGTCTCTGTCTTGCAGCCTTTAATAGTTTTTCTTTGTCCTTGACATTTGCCATTTTAATTATGATGTGTCTTGGAGTAGGTCTCATTGGGTCCCACTTGTTTGGAACCCTCTGTGTTTCCTGAACTTGTGTGGCTTTCTCCCTTGTCAGCATAAGGAAGTTTAGGAAATTTTCTGTCATGATTTTCTCCACCAGTTCTCTATCCCATGCTCTTTCCTCCCCCTCTGGCACTCCTATAATGCAAGTGTTGTTTCACTTCATGTTATCTCCAAGCTCTCTGAGACTGTCCTCATGCTTTTTAAGAGTTTTTCTTCTTGCTGCCCTGATTGAGTTATTTTTCTACCTTGTCTTCTAAGTCACTTATTCTTTCCTCTGCTTCTTTGAGCCCACTTTTAATTCCTTCCAGTGCATTCTTGATATCAGATACAGCATTGTTTATTTATGTCTCAGTTTTGATTATGTTATGTATCTCTTTTTTCATGTTTTCACTAAGGTCTTTGATGTTATCATCTAGTGTCTTGTTAAGTTCCTTAAAAATCTTTATAATCAATACTCTGAACTGTGTTTCTGATAACTTGCTCAACACCATCTCATCAAAAATGTTTTCTCTTGATTTTTCCTTTTCTTTAATTTGGGGTTTGTTTCTTTGTCTGTTCATTTTGGTATGTCTTAGTGTTTGTATCACTATATTATATGTATTTGCTGTCTCCCAGTCTTGTGGGGTAGGATTTTGTATTGTGAGACCAGTTGAGCCCATAGGTTTTTTTTTTTATACTTCTGAGCTTTTTGCTCTAGGTGTGTCCCTTTTGTGGTGTCCCTTTTGTGGGTTTTTTATGTTCTCTTGTTGTGGTAGAGAATAGAGTGTTGTTGACCAGTCCTTGGGAAGACTCTCCTCTCAGGTTGGCTAAGTGTGTGTCTCAGCCCCAACCTTGTCATGTAAGCTGCTGTATGGATACTGTCAAGGCAGGACAATACATAACTAAACTTCCAAGAAACAAGGGGTATCTTACAAAATATCTTGACAGTCACAATGAAAACATCCCAAGTGAAAATAGTACCAGGAGGGTGAAGGGAGAACACAAATTTTAGAGAGAAAAAAAAAAGTAAAAAGAAGATAGAATGAAAAGTTACGCTTAGAGAGAGAGAAGTATATTGTTGTTAATAGTGACAATAATTTAGAAAATAATAATAATAAACTAAAATGTAAGAAATAGAGAACCTACTGGGAGATAACAGAGCCAGGGAAAAGAGTCTGAAAGAAGGGCCAACAAACAATTAATGAAGAGAATAGGAATAGAATAATAGTTGAAAATGAAAAACTAAAAATACAGTAAAGAGAATAAGAGAAACTAACAATCAAACAAAAAGACAGGAGGACAGAAGGGAGGAAAACAAAATAAAGAAAGAGAAGAAGAAGAAGAAGAAGAAGAAGAAGAAGAAGAAGAAGAAGAAGAAGAAGAAGAAGAAGAAGAAGAAGAAGAAGAAAACTATGCCAATGGATCGAGAGGAGAGAGAGAGATAAAACTAGGGCAGGGAGGGAGTCCAATAAGCAATTTGGGGGAAACTATAGAGAAAAGCAGTAAACTTGTTGGTTATAATGATAAAGTCCCAGCAATTAAGCAGGGATATAAAGAAAGTCTTGATATTAGAAGCAAGGATAAAACAAAACAAAGCAAAGAAACAAAATAAAACACAATCTAAGCAAAAAAAAAAATCTTTAAAAAATAAAATAGAATAAGAAAAAAGTTATTAATAATTAAATTTTAAAAATTATTATAAAATTTAAAAAGAAGAAAAAACAAATAATTTTTTCCATTTCTATTTTTCTTAAGAGAAAAAAAGAAAAAACAAACAAATTAAAAAAGACAGTCAATATGGTGATTTTCTTCTGGGCAGCTTATGTTGCCTGTGGCTCATTGTTTCATGTGCTGATTTTGGTTCTCCTGGGAGGTACTTGTGTATCAGCCAATGTGAGGAGCTGTCTCGGTTTGGCTCTGGTGTCCTTAAGTAGATGGTTGAATTGAGGCTCTCTGTTGACCTCGTCCTCTTATCAGCTATTTTTCAACTTTGTAGTTGCCTGGTCTTACTCCAGAGCCTTCTGTAGAGTCTTTAGGGTGCAGGATAGCTACTGTAGCTCAGTATATCACTCCCCTTATTTACAGGTTTCACTGTCAGGCACTCACTGTGAGGGAGTTATTCTCTGCTCCACTTCCAGCTCCTCAGTCCCTACCCTATCTTCTGAATCTAGTTCCTTATGCACTGGCCTGCTGCAGTTTCAGACTGAGTTCTGCCTGCTGCCTTTTCTATATGGGCCATTTCAGCAGCCTGGGCTTAGTGGGTTTGATTAAATAACATTCCAGTGAGCTCTTTTCCTGCCCAGCCCCCAGCAGGGGTTTTCTACTTTTCCTCCAGTTCCCAAACACAGTCCCTGAGAGTCAAATTCTTGCAATGTCCTCCTGTGACCTCGTCTCCCTTCCCCCTCAGGACTATCTCCTATGGATGTGTCTGGGGCCTCAGTGAGCAGGACCAGCTCCTTTCCTGTTGGGGGTGGTGCTCCCAAACTGCAGGAGAGGTAGGCATGTTCCGCCCTTCCCTTCCCAGGTCTGGTTGGCTGTTCACACCAGGTCTGCCCCTCAGTCTGCTGTGAAGACCTCAATCCCAGCTTCTGCTGGTCTGTCATCCCAGTGCATGCTGGGAAGGTGGGAGCCAGATCCATGATCAAAAACTCAAAAACACACAAAGCAACACACAGGCAGAGAGTCCACCCTGCAAGGTCCCATTGTCTGCATGCCAAGGCACCTCGCAGGAGAGGACCCAAAGTCAGCTCCATGTACCTCCCCGCACCACTGATCTCAGTAAAGCTGAGACATCTCCACACGCCATTATGGCAACCCTCAGAACTGGTGCAAAATCCCAGACTCTCCCCACTGGGACTCAGGGCAGGATGGCTCTCCTCCACTTTCCCACACAACACAGATTAAATGCTTTCTGGGGCTCAACACAATGCCTTACAGGAGGCAGAGGATCCTTGTGTGGGGCTGCTCAGTGCCAACCTCTGGTCCCTCACTACTTGGGTGCCACATGCTTTGGGACAGATTTTTCTATGGTCAGCACCCTGAGCATTAGACACTGGTTGCAGCTGCCATTAGAAGGTTTGTTTCCTAGGAAGGTGCTGTCCCCGCCTCGCAGACTCACTGCTCCCTTGGGTTCCTATGCTCTCCATGCAGGGTTCTTCTTCCCCTTTCCTCCACTCCAGGTGTGAGATCCCCACTTTTGGATGCTGGTCTGCACTCCTGAGAGGAGGGAACTTTGCAGCCTCCAAGCCTTGGGGCTCAGAGCCCAGTAGAGGCTTCATGGGGGACTCCCCCTTTCTATGTCCTCCCTCTCTTACCAGACTCTATGTTTCTTCAGTGCTCCCTACTTGCAATATATCCATTCAGGTATGTTTCTCTGTTTTTTCTAAGCTGGCTATGTAGTATTTTAGGGGTAAATTGAGCCCATGACTGGGAGCAGGGACACTCTGCTGCTTCTCATGGTGCTGCCATCTTCCTTTTCCCCTAATGTGTTTTAGATTACAAAGTATATTCTTCATCCTGAGGCATAGACACATACCACATATCTTATAATAAATAAAATAATCAAGGCCACCTGTAAAGTAAATTAAGAAAAAAAGTGATAGAATAATAGGTGTTGCTTCTTAAAGCCTAAGCCTTAGAATCAATTTTAGCTCTTTTGTACTTTTGCTAAGTGTAACTATAGGGAAACTTCTATAAGTATTATTTGGCATACTGAAATCCATTGAATAACAGAATTATCCTTGAGAATGAGTTAGAGGTCTTATTCTAAGTAAACTTCCCCCTTACACTCTTATATGCAGGTGCACATAAATATGTCACTTCTAATATTTGTCCAGGAATTTCCTTTACCAAAAGAAAGAATTTCTAGTAGCGTCCTTAACTGCTCTAAGCTTGTTTCTTCATAGGAATAAAATAGGTATAATTTTGTCCTCATTTGGAAGTTGTAATGAAAATTAAAGAAAATAAAGTACATAAAGTATATATATGTGTGTGTGTGTATATATATGTGTATATACATATATATATCACAGTGCCTGATATATGGTATGTACTCAATAAATAATGTATATCAACTCAGAAACCATTAACCCTATTAGTATTTCAGAGTACATTTAACATTAATTATGAATACTTAAAATGTATAACCCTAGAAGTTAGGGAGTTAGAAAAATTTAATTTATATAGATTAGCTACTGCTTAAGCATCAGAGTTTATTGTTCCTTACTTCTTCCCATTCTTTTTCTTTTTAATCACCTTTGAAGTTGTAGTCTAGTTTAGAAAAATCCAAAGCTTAAATATAAAAACACATCCTAATGAGATTATGATGTTATCTCACAAAATGTGTTCTCTAATTTCTATGAACTATAATTGGATGTTACATTTCCTTTTTCCTGATTTGAATAACATTCTTTTGAAGTAATTTATAGCATATATTTGCAAATACAATATATATGTAGGATAAGAAAATGCCAGTAAGCAAGAAAAAGAAAGAAAAATTATTCTTACTTGTGGTAGTTATCTGAAACCGGTACTGAACTTGTTCTGTCACACACACACAAAAGAAAAACCATGTTTCTATGTCTCTGGATCTATTTTGTTCATCAGTTTATTTTGTTCATTATATTACACATGAGTGAGCATGGAACAGACTGATGAACCTCAGAGGGAAGGCGGGGATGGGGAAAGATTAATCAAGGAACTTATAGGCATATATGCATAACCCCTGGACTCACACAGCAGTGTGGAGAAAGCCTGGTGAGGGGAAGATACGGGGTGAAGGGAATCAATGAGGGAAAAGGGGACATCTGTAATACTTTCAAAAATAAAGATAAATTAAAAAAACAAAACAAACTATGAAACAGAAATAATACATGAGGCAACCCTTTTAAGCATTGGACAGTAGGAAGCATAAAAGCATGATATCTGAAAGAAGACAAAGTCTCAAGGTGAATTGCATATTTATTCCAACTCTCTTCCTAAGGGTAATTCTCTAGTTTCACAGCACAGGGAGCAAGCAGAGCAAGGTTGGTGGTCCTCAAAAGATGAGGAGACAAAGATCCAAGTTTGAGGCAGCAAAAATGACTGGAATAAATATAATACATATTAGAACATAATATGTTAAATTGACATTATTATAGTGTTCATTTTTTATAAATGAAAATATATGATATATATCATTTTGTGGATATATATTAAATGCCTTGCTGACTGATTAGTTCCAGCCAGAATTATCCCTTGGGGATGGCTAGAATACCCCTGACCACACTCGAATACTCATGACTGGTCAGGAAGGTGCTTAAAACTACTTAAATTAATGTGAGTGAAGACACAGGTTAACTCATGACCAGTCAGCAACATTCAGACACGGAAACACATGGATACTTGTGACCAGTGATTAATATTATATATATTGATTTTCTCTGACATGCAATGTTTTATGAGAGTCATATTTTAATTTTAATAATATTTTTTTCAAAATAAAATGACTGTCTCATATAATATATTATATTTTCAATGTAATAACAATATTTGTTCTGATTTTAATTACGCTTCACTAATATAACTTGGCTCTCATGATACTTTGGAATTGTAGGTGTGTTTTGGAATGTCTCAAACAAGAACATCCTGTAGT
This sequence comes from Miniopterus natalensis, assembly GCF_054644295.1. Classification (NCBI taxonomy): domain Eukaryota; kingdom Metazoa; phylum Chordata; class Mammalia; order Chiroptera; family Miniopteridae; genus Miniopterus; species Miniopterus natalensis. The sequence continues at coordinate 29,471,399 of NC_142090.1, forward strand.
TGAATTTAATTTTAAAAATTGAATCTGAAGATTGATTTGGTAAATGAAGTCCAATTTCTTTTGTAATTTAGAGGGATATGCCTTTACTTATGTTAATCTTTTATAGTCTCAATTTATATAGCTACTCATTTCTCTTCTTTTATATGAGCATTTAATTTTTATTTCAAAAATTTTTTCTTCAATGCTTTACAAAATAAGTACTGATTTTAATCCTTCTACAATATATCAAAGTTCTCAAAAGCAATTTAAAACTTATTTAACTGTCACCATAAAAACTATGTCTGTCTCCTTTTTTAAATTTTATTTTTGTTTAAAATATTAAAGATGTCAAATTTTCTCTCTAATGACCCATTCCACCCTTCCCATCCCCCTCCCCAGTCCCTCTCCCCAACATTGTCCAGTGTCCTTGGGTTATGCATATATACATATAAGTTCTTTGGTTATTCTGTCCCCATACACCTGTCCACCCTCCTGATTCCCTCTGACATTTGTCAGTCACATCTATGCTTCCATGTCATTGAATCTATTCTGTTCATCAGTTTATTAAGATCTTTAGATTTCACAAATAAGCAAGATCATGTGATGCATGTCTTTCTCTGCCTGGCTTATTTCACTTAGCATAATATTCTCCAAGTCCATCATTACTGGCCCAAAGTGTACAAGATCCTTTTTCTTTACAGCTGCTTAGTATTCCGTGGTGTATATGTCCCACAGCTTTTTTATTCACTCAAATACTGATGGACGCTTGGGCTGTTTCCAGATCTTAGCTATTGTAAACTGTGCTGCTATGAACATAGGGGTACATATATTCTTTCTGATTAGTGCTTCAGGATTCTTAGGATACATTCTTAGAAGTGAAATCAATGGGTCAAAAGGAAGCTCCATTTTTAATTTTTTGAGGAACCTCTATGCTGTTTTCCATAGTGGTTGCACCAGTCTGCATTCCCACCAGCAGTGTACTAGGGTTCCCCTTTCTCCACATCCTAGACAGCAGGAGTCACTTGTTGATTTGTTGATGGTAGCCATTCTTACAGGTGTGAAGTGATACCTCATTGTGGTTTTAATTTGCATCTCTCTGATGATTATCAATGTTGAGCATTTTCTCATATGTCTCTTGGCCATCTGTATGTCCTCTTTGGAGAAGCGTTTATTCAGGTTCTTTGCCCACTTCTTAATTGGATTGTTTGTCTTCCACTGGCTGAGCAGTATGAGTTCTTTGTACACTTTGGAAATTAGTTCTTTATTAGATCAATCCTTGCAAAATATGTTTTCCCAGACCATGAGATTCCTTTGTATTTTGAGGTTATTTTATTTTTCTGAGCAGAAACTTTTTAGTTTGATGTAGTCCCATATGTTTATTTTTTCTTTTGTTTCTCTTGCCCTAGGAGATCTATCAGTGAAATTTCCACTATGTGGAATGTCTGGGACTTTACTGCCTATGTTTTTTCCCCAGATTTTTATGGTTTCTTTACTTACTTTTAAGTGTCTTATCCATTTTGAGTTTATTTTTGTGTATGGTGAAAGTTGGTGATCCAGTTTCAGTTTTTTGCATGTATCTGTGCAATTTTCCAGCACCACTTATTGAAGAGACTGTTTTCATTCCATTGGATACTATTGCCTCCTTTGTCAAATATTAACTGACCATAATGGTGTGGGTCTATTTCTGGGGTCTCTATTCTGTTCCATTGATCTATATGCCTGTTGTTATAACAATACCAGGCCGTTTTGATTATAATGGCTTTGTAGTACAGTTTGAAGTCCAGTAATGTGAACCCTCCCACTCTGTTCATTTTTCTCAAGATGGCTGCAGCTATTTGGGGTCTTTTTTGGTTCCATATAAATTTTTGAAATGTTTATTCTAGATATGTGAAATATGCTGTTGATATTTTAATCAGAATTGCATTGAATTTCTAAATTGCTTTGGGTAGTATGGACATTTTAATGATATTAATTCCTCCAATGCATGAGCATGGTATATTCTTACACTTGTTTATATCTTCCTTTATTTCTTTTTTCAGTGTCATGTAGTTTTCTGAGTACAGGTCTTTTACATCATTGGTTTAGTTTATTCCTAGGTATCTTATTTTTTTAGTTGCAATGGTAAATGATATTGTTTTTTTAGTTTCTCTCTCTGAAAGTTCATTGATGGTGTATAAGAATGCCATTGATTTCTGGATGTTGTTTTTGTGTCCAGTTGCCTTTCCAAATTCGTTTATCAAATCCAGTAGTACTCTGATGGAGTCTTTAGTGTTTTCTATGGACAATATCATGTCATCTGCAAGTAATGACTGTTTTACTTCTTCCTTTCCAATTTGGATACCTTCTTTGATGTTTATTTCTTGTCTGATGGCTATGGCTAGGACTTCCAGTACTATGTTGAATAAGAATGGTGAAAGTGGACATCCTTGTCTTATTCCTGTTTTTAAGGGAAGTGGTTTTAGTTTTTGCCCATTAGGTATTATGTTGGCTGTAGGTTTGTCATATATGGCCTTTATTATGTTATGGTTTGATCACTCTATTCTCACTTTGCTGAAAATTTTTATCAGAAATGGGTGTGAGATTTTCTCAAATGATTTTCTGCATATATTGATATAATCATATGATTTTTGTCCATTTTGTTCATGTGGTGTATCACATTTATTGATTTGTGAATGTTATACCAGTTTTCCATCCCAGAATAAATCCCACTTGCTCGTGGTGTATGATCTTTTTAATGTATTGCTGAATCCAGTTTGCTAGTATTTTGTTGAGGATTTTAGCACCTATATTCATTAGGGATATTGGTCTTTAACTTTCTTTCTTTGTAGTGTCTTTATATGGTTTGGGGATTAGGATGGTGCTGGCCTCATAAAAAGAGTTTGGGAGTTTTCCCTCCTTTTGAATTTTCTGGAATAGTTTGAATAGAATAAGGGTTTAATTCTTCTTTGAATGTTTGGTAAAACTCTCCTGTAAATTCATCTGGTACAAGACTTTTGTTTACTGAGAGTTTTTAAACTACTGCTTCAATTTTATTAGTTGTTATTGGCCTATTTAAGTTTTCTGCCTTTTCTTCATTCAACTTTGGAAGGTTGTATGCTTCTAGGATTTGTCCATTTCACCTATGTTGTCCAATTTGTTGGCATATATTTGCTCATAGTATTTTCTTACAATCCTTTGTATTTCTGTTTGGTTGTTTGTTATATCACTTCTTTCATTTATGATTTTATTTATTTGGGTCTTCTCTCTCTGTTTCTTAGTGAGTCTGGCTAAGGGTGCATCAATCTTATTTATCTTTTTAAAGAAATAGCTTTTGGTTTCATTGATTTTTTTGTATTTTTTTTTTTTTTTTGTCTCCATGTCATTAATTTCTGCTCTGATATTTATTATTTTCTTTCTTCTACTTCCTTGGGGCTTTTCTTGCTGTTCTCATTCTAGTTCTTTTAGTTGTTGTGTTAGATGGTTCATTAGAGCTTTTTCTTGTTTCTTGTTTCTGTAATGCTATGGATTTTTCTCTCAGGACTGCTTTTGCTGTGTCCCATAGATTTTGGGTTTTTGTCCTTTCATTTTTGTTCTTTTCCATGGAGTGTTTGATTTCTTCCTTGATCTCATTGCTAACCCATTCATTGTTTAATAGTTGCTATTTAGCCTCCATGTGTTTAAATACTTTTAATTTTTCTCCCTGGCTGGGTGTAGCTCAGTGCTTGAGCATTGACATAAGATTGAGCAGATTGTGGTTTGGTTCTCAGTTGGGGCACATACCAGGGTTGGGGTCTTGATCCCTGGTCTGGTGCATGCAGGAGACATCCAAGTGATGACTTTCTCATCATTGATGTTTCTCTCTCTCTCCCTCTGCCTTCCTCTCTGTGAAATTATAAAGATATTTTTTAAAAATAGAAAAAAGATAAAATATATATTTTGGAGGTTTTTTTTTATAGTGCTTGATCTTTAGTTTCATGGAACTGTGTTTCGAGAAGATGCTTGATATGATTTCAGTCTTCTTGTATTTGTAGATGCTTGCCTTGTACCCTAACGTGACATCTATTTTTGAGAATGTTTCATGTGCACTTGGGAAGAATGTGTATTCTGCTGTTTTGGGATGAAATGTTCTGTAAATGTGAATTAAGTCCATTAGGCCTACTGAGTCATTTAAAGTCTGCGTTTCCCTGTTGATTTTTTGTCGTGATGATTTGTCCAATGCTGATAGTGGGGTGTTCAAGTCCCTCACTATGATTGTGTTGCTGTCAATCTCCTCGTTAAAGTCTACCAAGAATTTTTTAAATATTTAGGTGCTCCTATGTTGAGTGCATAAATGTTTATAAGGGTTATTTCCTCCTGTTGGATTGATCCCTTTAGTATTATGTAGTGACCATCTTTGTCTCTTGTTATGGTCTTTATTTTGAAGTTTTTTTTGTCAGAAATAAGTATTGCTACTCCAGCTTTCTTTTTCTTCCCAATTCATGGAATATTTTATTTCATCCCTTCACTTTTAGCCTGTGTGAGTCTTTTGGTCTCAGGTGGGTCTCTTATAGACAGCATATATTTGGGTCCTGTTTCCTTATCCATTCAGCTTCTCTGTGTCTTTTGATTGGACCGTTCGTTTCTTTTACATTTAAGTTTACTATTGATATATACTTATTTAATGCCATTTTCCCTCTTTATGCTGATGTACCTTTCTCCCACTTTTCTTAGAGCAGTCCTTTTTTTCTTTTCTTAGAGCAGTCCTTTTAGTTTTTCTTGCAATGCCAGTTTGGTGGTGCTGAACTCTTTTAGCCTTTTTTTTTGTCTGGAAAGCTTTATTTGACCTTCAATTTTAAATGATAGCCTTTCTGGATAAAGCAATTTTGGTTGCGTGTTCTTGCTTTTCATTACTTTGGGAACTTCATGCCATTCCCTTCTGACCTGAAGAATTTCTGTTGAGAAATCAGCTGTTAGCCTTGTGGGGGTTTCTTTTTAGGTCACTGCTTGTCTCTCTCTCTCTTGCTCCACTTAATATTTTCTCTTTGTCATTGCCATTTGCCATTTTAATTATGATGTGTCCTGGAGTGGGTCTCTTTGAGACCCTCTTGTTTGGAACACTCTGTGCTTCCTGAACTTTTGTGGCTTTCTCCCTTGTCAATATAAGGAAGTTTTCTGTCATGATTTCCTCCACCATGTTCTCTATCCCTTGCTCTCTTCCCTCCCCCTTGGCATTCTTATAATGCAAATGTTGTTTTATTTCATGTTGTCCCCAAGCTCCCTGAGACTGTCCTCATGCTTTTTAAATGTTTTTTTCTTTTTGCTGCTCTGATTGAGTGATTTTTTCTACCTTGTCTTCTAAGTCACTTATTCTATCCTCTGCTTCATTGAGCCTGTTTTTAATTCCTTTCAGTGTATTCTTGATATCAGACACAGCATTCTTTATTTTTGTTTGATTTTTGTTTATGTTATGTACCTCTTTTTTTCATATTTTCCCTAAAGTCCTCGATCTTATCCTCTATTGCCTTGTTTTTCTCTTTAAGTTCCTTGGTCATCTTCATAATCAATGCTCTGAACTCTGTTTCTGATAGCTTGCTTAACTCCATCTCATCAAAGACATTTTCTGGTGATTTTTCTTTTCTTTAATTTGGGGCTTGTTTCTTTGTCTATCCATTTTGGTAGATCTTAGTGTTTGTATCTATATATTAAATATGTTTGCTGTCTCCAAGTCTTTTGGGGTGAGATTTTTTCTTGTGAGTCCAATGGAGCCCATAGGTGTGTTTTCCTTATACTTCTGAGCTCTTTGCCCTAGGCGTATCCCTTTTGTTGTTGTCCCTTTTGTGGTTTCTTTATGTTCTCCTGTTGTGGTTGCGTCAGGATTGATGTTGACCAGTCCTTGGAGGACTCTTTTCTCAGGTTGACTAACTGTGTGCCTCAGTCCCAAACTTGTTGTGTGAGCTGTTGTACAAGTGCTAGCAAGGAAGGCCAATACACGACCAAACTTCCAGGAAACAAGGGATATCTTACAAAATATCTTGACATTCACAATAAAAACAACCTAAGTGAAAATAAAACTGGGAGAGTGAAGGAAGAACACACACACACACACACATGCATACACACAAACTTTTAAAAAGAAAGAAAAGTAATTCTTAGATACACAGAAGTATATTGTTGTTTATAGTGATGAAAATTTAGAAAATAATAATAATAATAAAGTTAAATGTAAAAAATAGAGAAGCTACTGGGAGATAATAGAGGCAGAGAAAAGATTCTGAAAGAAGGGCCAGAAAAAAATTAAGGGAGAGAATAAGAATAGGATAATAGTTAAAAATGAGAAAATAAAAATAGAACAAAGAGAATTATAGAAACTAATTGAACAAAAAGACAGGAAGACAGAAGGAAAGATAGCAAAAGAAAGAAATAAAAGAAGAAGAAAAAGAAAAAAACATTATGCCAGTGTATCAAGAGGAGAGAGAGAGATAAAGCCCAGGCAGGGAGGGAGTCCAATAAGAGAATTTGGAAAAACTATAGAGGAAAGCAGTAAACTTGTTAATTATAATGATGAAGTTGCAGTCATTAAGCAGAGATATCCAGAAAGTCTTGATAGTAGAAGCAAGGATAAACAAAACAAAGCAAATAAACTAAACAAAAGAGAAACAAAACAAAAAACAATCTCATCAAAACAAAATTCTTTTATAAAAAAGGAAAAAAAAATTTCATTAAAAAATGTTTCAAAAAATTTTTATAAAATTTAAAAAGAAAAAACAAATATTTTCCCCTTTATTTTCTAGCTAAAGAAAAAAGAGAAAAAACATACAAATGCACGAACAAAACAAAAATAAAACAAAACAAAAAACAGAAAAAAAATTCAATCAGGTGAGTTGCTTCTGGGCAGCTTATGTTGTCTGAGACTGTTCTGTATACTGATTTCCATTCTCCTGGGAGATACTTGTGTATCAGCGAATGTGAGGAACTGTCTAGGTTTGGCTCTGGTGTCCTTAGGTAGATGGTTGATCTTAGGGTCTCCATGGACCAGTGAGCTTTTTTCAGCTATTTTGCCACTCTGTAGTGTCCTGGTCTTACTCCAGAGTCTTTTGTAGAGTCTTTAGTGTGCAGAATGGCTAGTATAGCTCAGTGTATCACTCCCCGTAGAGGTTTTGCTGTCAGGTACTTACTGTGAGGAAGTTAGTCTCTGCTCCACAGCCAGCTCCTCAGTTTCTAACCTGTCCTTCTATTCTAGTTCCTCATGCAATGTCTTGCTACAGTTTCAGATTGATTTCAGTCTGTTGCCTTTTCTGTACCGGCCATTTCAGCAGCCTGGGCTCAGTGGGTTTGATTAAAAAGCATTCCAGTGAGCTCTTTGCCTTCCCAGGCCCCAGCAGGGGTTTTCAGCTTTTCCTCCAGTTCCCAAACTATAGTCCTTTAAAGTCTTATTCTTGTAATGTCTTCTTGTGAGCTGTCCTCCCTACCCCCTCAGGACTGTGCCCTGCGGGTATGTCTGGGGCCTCAGTGAGCTGGACCAGCACCTTTCCTGTTGGGGGTGGTGCTCCTGGCTGCAGGTGAGGCCTGTATGCTCAGCTCCTCCCTTCTCAGCTCTGGTTGGCTGGTCACATCAGGCCCACCCCTCAAACAGTCTGTTGTGCAGACCTCAATCCCAGCCTCTGCTGGTTTGTCTTCCCAGTGCACTCTGGGAAGGTGGGAGCCAGTTCAGTGATCAGAACTAAAAAACACACAAAGCAACACACAGGCAGAATCTCCCCTGCAAGTTCCCGCCACCTGTGTGCCAAGGCTGCCAGCAGGAGGGGACCCAAAGTCAGTTCCAGGAAACTCTCTGCACCACTGATCTCAGCAAAGCTGGCACAGATCCACAAGCGCCACAATGGTGCCCCTCAGGGCTGGTCACAAATCCCAGACTCTCTACACTGGGAGCTCAGGGCAGGAGAGCTTTCCTCCCTTCCCCTGCACCACACAGATTAAATGGTTTCTGGAGCTCAAAACAATGCCTCATAGGGAGTCAGAAGGTCCCTGTGTGGGACTGCTCAGTGCAGTTCTCTTGGTCCTTACTACTTGGGTGCCACACACTTTGGGACAGCCTTTCCTATGGTCAGCACCCTGAGCATTAGATGCTGGTCAAGGAGGCCACCATTAGAAGCTTTGTTTCCCAGGAAGGCACCATCCCCTCCTCTCAGACTTATCGCTCCCCTGGGTTCCTCTTCCCTCTGCGCAGGGCACTCCTTCCTCTCTCCTCTGTTCTGAATGTGAGATCCCCGCTTTTGGAGGCCAGTCCATACTCCTGAGAGGAGAGACCTTTGCAGCCTCCAAGCCTCTGGGTTTGGAGCACAGCACAGGCTTCAGGGTGGACTCCCCCTTTCTACGTCCACCCCTCTCTTACCGGACTCTATGATGTTTCTTCAGTTCTCCCTACTCACACTATGTCTACTCAAGTATGTTTCTCTGGTTTTTCCAAGCTGCCTTCATAGTATTTTAGGAGTAAATCAAGTCTGTGGCTGGGAGCAGGCATGCTCTGCTGCTTCTCACCTTGCAGCCATCTTCCCTGTCCTGTTTTTCTTCTTTAATTAGAAAAAATTGACTCCCTTCACATAATTCCCTCTACATACACACTGCTCAAGCTTTAATGATATTACTATTATTTCTGCACTGATTTTAGGTATTACATATTTTTAAATAGTATAGATTTTCATTTAATTATAATTACTCTATTACATTTAGTTTTAAGGCCAGATTTATATTATTATATCAACCTTTAAGTGTTACTAACACACTACTATTTCCTACCTCCAGTTAATGCCATTGTGTCCCTTGGTGAAAAACATTACTCCATTTAAAACTAAGATCTCTAATTGGCAGAGCTCAAAACTTGAAGAAAGTAAGCAAAAATTTTGAAAATATGTTAAGTTTAATAATGACAGGCTCCACTTCCACTCTTTCATCCCTGAATTCCCTAGATTCTCATATTATGACTTTGGAAGAAACAATGTTATTGGTCTTTGTTTCTGAGTATATACTGCATCCTGTAAAATAGATCTCCCAAAATGTCAAGTTGCTATCAACCCAGTAATATCCTAATTTCATTTTCAGGAAACCATTCTATTATATGGTTTTGGAGTTATAGGACTCATGGTAATTCTGGTGAATCCATATATATGTGTCATTGTCACATTTATTTTGCTGTGAAATGACTTCCTTGGCCAGGAGTAATGTTGTTTGTGCCATGATAATGAATAAGGCATTCATTAGTTCATAGATAAATGGTGCTTGTAGAAGCTTTGTGGGCAAGGGAAAAATATTCAAAATAAGTATGTATTCTAGTAAAGACAGATTTCTGCTCCAGTCAAGATGGAAGTAATCAATATGCAACCAGGTCTCTAGCTCATCTTTATTAGAAAAAGCAATATCACTATCTGAGAAGTTTAGCTCTGGGCCAAAATCTTACGTGTTATCTTTTAGGCCCAACAATAGGCAATGTGAAAGGCTTTGGTGGGCAGACTACATGGAAAAATATGCCATTCCCATGCCAGACTTGATACACTGCCAGTGCATTATAGTTTTCTGGAGGGGTTTGCTGCTCTCCCCAGACCCCTTGGATCCAGCTGGGATCATAAGTATATCTGTATTCCTAGTCCAGGGGACATCACTAGGAGGCCCCATTATTGCAGGACTTGGGTGGGGGCACTGAGGCACTTTTCTTCATTCTGACTCAGTACTTGGCTACTCCCAGCCATTTTCCTTCCCTTCCCTGCCTCCCAAACTCCCTGGGTCCATGAAATGGTAATATCCTTTGTTCAAAGTTTCTTGGTAGTGAAACAGTTTCCTTCTCCTGGTGTAATGTGGTGCAAGCTTGAAGGAAGATTCATGATATATACTTGTGGCATTGTTGCTGCGAGACCCTATCTATTCTTCAGTCTAAGGATCTGTTGCTATGAACATAATTATCTCTGGAAACTGAGTAAAAGGCTACATGTCTTATACTGTGGTGATTTAAATCATAATTTTGGTTACCAGGTTTGGAGTTTCTTTTTTTCTTCGACAAATACAGTTCAAGTAATATTTTAATAAACTGTCCATCCAGTTCATTCTTTTGAATACTTATCAATTAGCTGCCACCAAAGATTCCTGCAGGCCAAAGCATTCTCATTACTCCTTCATGCTCACTACCTACTTTAGTACATGTTCCTTCCTTCTTTTTAGTAGTTAAGTACTGCCGTTTGGCCTCTACTACTATGAGATTCCATCATCGCCTTAACTCACTGAGAATTTTAAGAACACTAATATGCCTCTCTCCCACCAATATCTTTCTCATTTATCTAGTGGAGAGAATCTCCCCTGTTCCATCTTGGGAGATGTGGTGGAGTGGGGTAGACAAGCCCTACATGATAAATTTATCTAACATTCCTATATCTCTAAGCATTTGGATTATTTTCTCTACATTATGCCAAATAAGTAATCAATCTCAGTAAATGTAGGCCAGTACAGTACTGAATGCAGGTTTCAGTCATCTAAACAAGTAAACCGTTCAAGCAATATTTAGCTTCATAAACTAACACATGAATTCAGAATTGCCAGTCAATGCACCAATATCAATAAATTTGGTTCAACTCATCATTATATTCCTTCCTTCATGTGGTCCAGGACCCATAAAATTTATTTCCATAAACACTTTCAAGGTTACTGCTGATGCACACATGAACATGCACAGACACATACACACAAACACACACAAACACACACAGTCTTTCAATTCTTTTTCTTTTTTTTTTAAATTTTATTATTGTTTAAAATAATACAGATGTCCCTTTTCCTCCCCAATGACCCATTCCACCTCGTTCCTTCCCCCTCCCCAGTCCCTCTCCCCACCATTGTCTATGTCCTTGGGTTGTGCGTATATGCACATAAATTCTTTGGTTACTCTCTCCCCCTCCACCCACCTGCCCTCCTCCACCCCTCTGACATTCACCAGTCTCATCTGTGCTTCCATGTCATTGAATCTATTCTGTTCATCAGTTTATTAAGTTCTTTAGATTCCGCATATAAGCGAGATCATGTGATATTTGTCTTTTGCTGCCTGGCTTATTTCACTTAGCATAATTTTCTCCAGGTCCATCCATACTGTCCCAAAGGGTACGAGATTCTTTTTCTTTACAGCTGCGTAGTATTCCATGGCATAAATGTCCCACAGCTTTTTTATCCACTCATCTACTGATGGGCACTTGGGCTGTTTCCAGATCTTAGCTATTGTAAACTGTGCTGCTATGAACATCGGGGTACACATATCCTTTCTGATGAATGTTTCAGGATTCTTAGGATACATTCCTAGGAGTGGAATCACTGGGTCAAACGGCAGCTCCATTTTTAATTTTTTGAGGAACCTCCATACTGTTTTCCATAGTGGCTGCACCAGTCTGCATTCCCACCAGCAGTGTACTAGGGTTCCCCTTCTTCCACACCCTCAAAAGCACATGTTGTTTGTTGATTTGTTGATGTCAGCCATTCTGGCAGGTGTGAAGTGATACCTCATTGTGGTTTTAATTTGCATCTCTCTGATGATTAGCCACGTAGAGCATTTTCTCATGTGTCTCTTGGCCATCCGTATGTCCTCTTTGGAGAAGTGTCCATTTAAGTCTTTTGCCCATTTCTTAATTAGGTTGTTTGCCTTCCTCTTGCTGAGTGCTATGAGTTCTTTGTACAGTTTGGAAATTAGCCCCTTATCAGTTTCATCCTTGGCCAATATGTTTTCCCAGACCGTGGGGTTCCTTTGTATTTTGAGGCTGTTTTCTTTTGCTGTGCAGAAGCTTTTTAGTTTGATGTAGTCCCATATGTTTATTTTTTCCTTTGTTACTCTTGCCCTAGGAGATGTATCAGTGAAAAGTCCACTATGTGGAATGCCTGTGACTTTACTAGCTATGTTTTCTTCCAAGATTTTTATGGTTTTGTGACTTACATTTAAGTCTTTTATCCATTTTCAGTTTATTTTTGTGTATGGTGAAAGTTGGTGGTCTAGTTTCATTCTTTTGCATGTATCTGTCCAATTTTCCCAGCGCCACTTATTGAAGAGACTGTCCTTACTTCATTGGATACTCTTGCCTCCTTTGTCAAATATTAACTGACCATAATGGCGTGGGTCTATTTCTGGGGTCTCTGATCTTTAAGCCTGTTGTTGTACCCATACCAGGCAGTTTTGATTACAGTGACTTTGTAATATAGTTTGAAGTCTGGTAATGTGATACCGCCAACTCTGTTCTTTTTTCTCAAGATGGCTGCAGCTATTCGGGGTCTTTTTTGTTCCATATAAATTTTCCAAATGTTTGTTCTAGGTCTGTGAAATATGCTCTTGGTATTTTCATAGGAATTGCATTAAATTTATAAATTGCTTTGGGTAGTATATACATTTTAATGATATTAATTCTCCCAATCCATGAGCATGGTATCTTCTTCCACCTGTTTAAATCTTCCTCTACCTCTTTTTTCAGTGTCACGTAGTTTTCAGAGTACAGGTCTTTTACATCGTTGGTTAAGTTTATTCCTAGGTATCTTATTTTTTTAGTTGCAATGGTAAATGGTATTGCTTTTTTAGTTTCTCTCTCTGAAAGTTCATTGTTGGTGTATAAGAATGCCATTGATTTCTGAATGTTGATTTTGTATATAGCTACCTTGCCAAATTCATTAATCAAATCTAGTAGTACTTTCATGGAATCTTTAGGGTTTTCTATCTACAGTATCATGTCATTTGCAAATAATAACAGTTTTACTTCCTCCTTTCCAATTTGGATACCTTTTATGTTTTCTGCCTATCTGACAGCTGCGGCAAGGATTTCCAGTACTATGTTGAATAAGAGTGGTGAAAGTGGACATCCCTGTCTTGTTCCGGTTTTTAATGGAAATGGTTTTAGTTTTTGCCCATTGAGTATCATGTTGTCTGTAGGTCTACGATATATGGCCTTTATTATGTTGAGGTATGATCCCTCTATTCCCACTTTGCTGAGAGTTTTTATCAGAAATGGGTGCTGGACTTTGTCGAATGCTCTTTCTGAATCTATTGATACGATCATATGATTTTTGTCCTTCATTTTGTTTATGTGATGTATCACATTTATTGATTTGTGGATGTTGTACCAGCCTTGCATCCCCGGAATAAATCCCAATTGGTCATGATTTATGATCTTCATAATGTATTGCTGGATCCGGTTTGCTAGTATTTTAGTGAGGATTTTAGCTTCTATGTTCATCAGGATTATTGGCCTGTAATTTTCTTTCTTTGTAGTATCTTTATCTGGTTTTGGGATTAGGGTGATGCTGGCCTCATAAAAAGAATTTGGGAGTTTTCTTTCCTCTTGAATTTTCTGGAATAGTTTGAATAGAATAGGTGTTAATTCTTCTTTGAATGTTTGGTAAAACTCACCTGTAAATCCATCTGGTCCAGGACTTTTGTTTGATGGGAGTTTTTTGATTACTGCTTCAATTTCATTAGTTGTTATTGGCCTATTCAGGTTTTCTGCCTCTTCTTGATTCAGCTTTAGAAGGTTGTATGCTTCTAGGAATTTGTGCATTTCCCCTATGTTGTCCAATTTGTTCGCATACAGTTGCTCATAATATTTTCTTACAATCTTTTGTATTTCTGTTGGATCAGTTGTTATATCTCCTCTTTCATTTCTGATTTTATTTATTTGGGTCCTCGCTCTTTGTTTCTTAGTGAGTTTGGCTAAAGGTGCATCAACCTTATTTACCTTTTCAAAGAACCAGCTCTTGGTTTCATTGATTTTTTGTATTGTTTCTTTAGTCTCTATGTCATTAATCTCTGCTCTGATTTTTATTATTTCCTTCCTTCTACTTCCTCAGGGCTTTTCTTGCTGTTCTTGTTCCAGTTCTTTTAGTTGTTGTGTTAGATGGTTCATTAGATCTTTTTCTTGTTTCTTGAGATAGGCCTGTAATGATATGAATTTTCCTCTCAAGACTGGTTTCACTGTGTCCCATAGGTTTTGGGTAATTGTCTATTCATTTTCATTGCTTTCCATGAAGTGTTTGATTTCTTCCTTGATCTCCTTGCTAACCCATTCAATGTTTAATAACATGCCATTTAGCCTCCATGTGTTTGAATATTTTTGAGTTTTTTTATTGTGGTTGATTTCTAGTTTCATGGCATTGTGATCCGAGAAGATGCTTGATATGATTTCAGTCTTCTTATATTTGTAGAGACTTGCCTTGTGCCCTAACATGTGGTCTATTTTTGAGAATGCTCCATGTGCACATGAGAAGAATGTGTATTCTGCTGCTTTGGGTGAAATGTTCTACAAATGTCAATTAAATCCATTAGGTCTAGTGATTCATTTAAGGTCTACATTTCCCTGTTGATTTTTTGTCTTGATGATCTGTCCAATGCTGACAGTGGGGTGTTAAAGTCCCCCACTATGATTGTGTTGCTGTCAATCTCCCCTTTCAAGTCCCCCAAGAGATTTTTTATATATTCAGGTGCTCCTGTATTGGGTGCATAAATGTTCATAAGGGTTATTTCCTCCTGTTGGATTGATCCCTTTAGTAATATGTAGTGACCATGTTTGTCTCTCATTCTGGTCTTTATTTTGAAGTCTGTTTTGTCAGAAATAAGAATTGCTTCTCTAGCTTTCTTTTCCTTTCCATTTGCATGGAATATTTTACTCCACCCCTTCACTTTTAGCCTGTGTGAGTCTTTTGCTCTCAGTTGGGTCTCTTGTAGACAGCATATATTTGGGTCCTGTTTTCTTATCCATTCAGCTACCCTTTGTGTTTTGATTGGACCATTTATTCCATTTACATTTAAGGTTACTATTGATATAAACTTATTTGATGCCATTTTTCCCCTTTATGCTGATGTACCTTTCTCTCACTATTCCTTCTTTTTCTTAAAGCAGTCCTTTCAGCATTTCTTACAATGCTGGTTTGGTGGTACTGAACTCTTTTAGCCTTTTTTTTGTCTGGGAAGCTTTTTATTTCACCTTCAAATTTAAATGATAGCCTTGCTGGAAAAAGCAATCTTGGTTGCATGTTCTTGCTTTTCGTTACTTGGAGAACTTCATGCCACTCCCTTCTGGCCTGAAGAGTCTCTGTTGAGAAATCAGCTGTCAGCCTTATGGGGGTTCCCTTGTAGGTCA
The DNA here is from genome assembly GCF_054644295.1 of Miniopterus natalensis. NCBI lineage: Eukaryota > Metazoa > Chordata > Mammalia > Chiroptera > Miniopteridae > Miniopterus > Miniopterus natalensis. The sequence goes on from NC_142090.1 coordinate 29,486,479, forward strand.
CTGCTTGTCTCTCTCTTACAGCCCTTAATATTTTCTCTTTGTCCTTGCCATTTGCCATTTTAATTATGATCTGTCTTGGAGTGGGTCTCTTTGGGTCCCTCTTGTTTGGAACCCTCTGTGCTTCCTGAACTTGTGTGGCTTTCTCTTTCGCCAGCCTAAGGAAGTTTTCTATAATTATTTCTTCCACCAAGATATGATTATAGTTATATATCCAAAAATAACAGAGAGGATTGGAATGGATCTTGAGAAAATTAAGGATTTCCCTTGCAATTTCCCAGTGTCCCAACTGGACTTACTACTGAGTTTTCAAGTAACAGAAGCCTAGTATCCTCATATACAAATGGGAAGACAGATAGCTTCTATTAGTAAGGGATACCCAGAAAGCCTTGAGTGGTTCAGGTTTCCCAACTTCCTCTGAGTACACTGGATATCCCTATTCCAAATATCAGGATTTTATTCATTGCCAAACATTGCCCAAACTTTTGCATAAAAAGCTTAACAAATCTGAACTAATTTTATATTATGATTTTGCAATATGACCAATTAAATCTTAGTCTGATTTTTAGATTAGATTCTGTAACTATAACAAATAAATTTTCTTTTAAGGGGTACACAGAAATTTTCTCATTGTTTAACCTGTGAATTTAGAGCTCTGAGTTTGTCATTTTCTTTCTGTAAGTTCTTCAATGTAGCCAAAAGGAGCTCTCCAATTCTTTCATTCTATAGCCATTATTATTTCCATAAAAGCAGCAAGCATTCTATTACTCTTAGTAATAGGAGATAATTTGATTAATTGTGATACCACTGTGTACCAGTATCAAATTGGGTATACAAGATCAATGAATCCAAAATCAATGATACAAAAATAAATCCCATTCTGACACGATGCCAACTACTATATTAGTCAAAGTCCAGTCAGGAACATAGAAATCATACTAGTTATTTTAATTGAAAGAATGTAATACAGGAAAAATAGTTAAACAGGATCTGGAAGACAAAAAGCTAAACAGGAACACCGAGGCAACATGAGTTAGTAATGACAGGAAACAGCAAGCAGCCCTCAGCTGAAAGAACAAAAGAAAGATGTCTGAAATATCTGAACCTGACCTCTGAGGAGATGACATTCCTTACTGCTGCTAGTGATCTATTTGTTCAGAGAAGGACCCCACCAAAAGTAGGATTTAGATCTCTGATGAAGGGACCATCTATGGTACAATGCAGCTGGTGTAACAGTGTGAATTACAAAGCTGGGCTTGGAGCTGAGAGACAAGCTTAATAATTGGCACACAATATCCTCACAGTTCTTAAACTCTTACTTTTGATTCACTTCTTGGTCAATTGGGATGAATCTTCTTGTAATTTCACATTATATTTTTTGTATACTTTTGTGCATTTGAAATTTGAGAATATTATTATCTTGCCTTTTTTAAAATTTACAACTTAATTATTTACAAAAGTCCTGGTGTGGGACTGCTTTTCTACTAAAAATTCCTTAAGTGTTATTCCATAATATTCAGAAATTTGATGTTATAAGGGAGAGGTTGAATGCTAAATTATTTTGTTTCTTTGTAAATAATCCATTTTCCTAATGAATTGTGATTAAAACATTTTTATTCTTAAAGATCATGACATAACTATGATTTGTTAAGATGTCTCTGCATTTGCTTGGTTTGAAATGTAGTGACCCTCTTTGAATCCATGTCAGTTTATGACTTGGAAATTTGTTCTCATATTTTATCATCAATTACTGCATCATTTTCATTTGATCTACTTTCTCCTTCAGAAATAGCAATTATCTACGTGTTACATTTCTCTCATATACCTATTATTTTACTTTTTAACATTTTGAGTATTTTTTTTCTTTGATGGCTAGAAGAGCTGTTAAAATCTATAAAATCTATCCTTTATATCACTGATTTAATTTTTTCTGCAGTATCACTTCTGCTCAGGACTATTACATTTTAATTTCCTTACAGTTCTTCCTTATCACATATTATTGTTTTTTCCTCTTATCCTGTTGCCCTTTTATATTATTCAGTTTTCTCTTTATGAATCCCAACTCCTATTTAAGAAATGGTGTGCCTCCTTATAATCTGTTTCAGATGTCAAAATTTTTTTCTGAAATTTTCTTCTGGCCATTTATTAAATAATTTTCAAAGATATTTTCTGCTTCTAAGTCTTATAAGTACCATTCTAATTACCTTGTTTTTCAATTCATTCCTTTAATAGTGGAATTCTTTTTTCTTTTAAGACATCTCCCAAAATATTGTACTATATTCAAATTTTGTATCTTCCTTCAAATATAGTGTCTGTATTGTTTTGTGTCTGGTTTTCAAAGGCAAACATATTTTTTCAGCTCTTAATCTATTTCTAAATTTCCATATTTTTACTAGTTGTCTTCTAATATAAAATGTTTTAGTATTCCTACTTCCTGGTATCTCTCATTCTGAACATAAGTGTAAATGAAAACTTACAATTTCCAGCCAGCATGTTCTTCTATCAGAATTATTCATGTTTTCTCTTCCATCTTTAAAGTTTTACTTGTGGTGATTATTCCACTTTTACTCCACTGTGCTACTATCGGTACTTCTCACCCTCTTCCCCTGTTCCACTTCATTCCAGGTGTTTTCATGGATTTTCTCTCTCTCTCTTCTTTCTTCTTCAGTAAAATGTATAATCAGAAACTAATTCTGGTTGACCCTCATGTAAGCAGAACACTTGCCCAACTACCCAATTAATGCATTTCCTGCATGTTTAAATATGAATGTAGATATACCTTTTATTCAAGAAAAAAGAAAACTGCTTCATAGTTTGAAGTCAGGAGTATCAAATTGGGAATGTCTGATTGCATATTTCTCAGTCCAGCTTGATATGCATTTCATCACAGATTCTCTAGAAATCAGACCCTAAGGCAAGGATTATTTAGGCTACAAAAACCCAAGACAACAAGAGATAGGTATAAAAAAGTGAGTTATTGAAGAATGCAAAGTCATACAGTCCTACAATGACCACTGCTGGCCCTTTAGTAGGCGTTTGTGCTGGGCAAGTTGAAGATCTCAGGAGAGCTATATGAACAAACATCCTCAGAGCACTCCAGGCGATGGAGGGAGAAGGTGGAATTTATTTGCATGTTCCTTTCTGTCTCTTGCTTCTCACTGGAAAAAGTTTACTTACGGGAAAGTTAACTTCCCTACATGTCCAGGTTGCTTCATCTGGATCCTTGGTAGCTGTTCAGGATTCCAGATCCTGAAATGTGTATTTCATCTGGGTCTAGGAATGGCAGGGAAAACCAAAAGTCTGGTCAACTGGTTACCCAGAATGGGCCAGTGACTTGTTGGCTGCCCCAGTAGAGTCAACATATTTCAAAAATAGGGAGGTCTAAGGTAGACTGGGAAGATGAATATGATTTATATGATACATGTATCTTATAATTAATAATAAACTCTTATAAATGGTGTATTAGAACACTCACCAGCCTTCATTTTCAATATTGTTATTGCTTTCTGACAACTGACCTCAGGGTTTTTTGGTGAGAGATTTTAGTTGAGTCTAGTGTGAGGTTTATGTCAATAGCTGATGACTAGATGTGAGAGTAACTGTTGACATTCACGTGAGTACTTCAAAGAAAAGTAATTTTTATCTCTCTCTACTTTAACACATACTTTATATTTATTAGTATGCCAATTTGTAAAATTGTCCTACCTGATTTATTTTTAATGAAAGGTGAAGTTTAACTTATTAGTTAATATTGTTTAATTCCTTGTTCAAAAATTTAAAAATTCATTCTTTGCTTAAATGTCTAGTATTTGACATGCTACATTTTCTGCTTATATTTGCTTTCAAAGGAGTTGGCCAATTTTGGTAAAATATAGAAAGCTAATGAGTTATCAAGATAAACTATAAAATTACTTTTTGGTTATGGCTACTTTCTTAAAATATAATTGAGAAATTTTTGTGGTAACATACCACCCGTGATTACAGAAATCATGATTTAGAATTCAAAGTACCAGCTGAGCAAACTAAAATATGTTCTCTATTAAAATATTTTAATATATAATGGTAACAAATTATCACATTTTAGAGGAATATCTATCAAGAAAAATAATTATATAATGTCCTCTCATAATTGCCTGTCATCTTGCACAAGAAAAGGCAGTGATACTGATTCACCAAGATAAGATAGGACAATGGTTCTGAGTTATTTTCTAGTGCTGGTAAAGAGTGAATTTTACAAATTAAGTTTTACACTATAAACACATTACAGTCATTTGAAGCAAGTATTTATAATCTAAAAGAATGCATGGATTTCTTTGTTCAATATTTCAGTGAAGCAAAATGAACCTAGATTCATGCACTCTGCTCCAAAGTATATAAATGGACACTGTTTTGCAGATTTAAGACAGTAGAGGTACTTTAGTTGCTTAGGAAAATCAGTATTGAAAATTTAAATCACCAGAACCAGACCATCATTACCTGTCTAAAACATTGAGAAGCACTATGTTGCATTGCTTTTAATTTTAAAAATTCAAAATATTCAAAATGCATTTTCCCAAAATTTTTATGCTCATCAAATTAAGTAGCATATATATACATCTTAAGGACATGGACTACAATATTTTTCATTATAAACAAAAGCAATTTTTACCAAAGATGTATTTTCTACCTAAGTAATATAATATCATGTTCGATGTATAAAAACAGAGAATATATGGAGAAATTATTCTGTTCATATCCCCTCAGAATCTGACTGCAAAATGTGACCTTTACTGAAAGCTGACATTATGTACAGATAGTTTGATATCTCAATTGCATGAAAACATTTCTTAACAAATTGAAAGCAGTGACCTGTTTCCACTATCCATATAATAGAATCTTTCAAGCTAAGGGGGGAAGGTAGAAGAAGGGTCATCAAATTTTTTAGAATAGCTTTCTTGTAAAGCAATGCAAAAGTAAAGCAATAAACCATTCTCATTCTGTAACGAAGACTTTTGATAAATCAGATAAAAATAATGAATAACTTCATTTCTTAAATTAGGGTTGTTCTTTAAAAATGTGCTTCAGCTGCACTTCACTTCATACACCTGAGTAGTTATACATTTTTTCAGGTAGTAATATTTGTCTTCTATCAGGGAAACTACCAGGACCCACTATTGAAAAATGTATGTTCCTACAAAGAAACTTCTGAAAAATCGAATGACTTGTATCACTTGTTAAAACAAAAAGCGAACAGGCTTTTCCAAATTTTTAAAATATTTCTGGTAGTAAAAATAAGTTTTAGTTACTCTACAGATACACCTTAACTTGTACTGCAATTCTCTCAGGCATTGTACAGGCATTTTATGTTCTTTCGCACTGCAGTTCACTTGGAGACAAAAGCAAGAAGAATTTGTTTCACTTGAGCGCTTCCCTTTTAAAATATGCTTCCCGGCTGGCTAAAGTTTAAAATTGGAAGCAGTAAAAAGGGCATCAGCTATAAGCATCAAAATATTTATAGATTTATTTTGCATTTTAATCCTCAATAGAGAGATGAGGAACTTGTTATAATTTGCTCATTGATGTTCTAGCATTCCTAATTTACCATGTAAGTATATAGTCCTACAATTACTTACAAATTAACTATATTCAAATATACCTGTTTTTAAAATATGCTCAAAAACTACCTGCTATGAAATGTGACCATTGGAGAAAGAAGAATTCTTATGTTGCCATTCTAAATAAGAACATCTCATTGGCCTTGCTGTTAAAAGAACAATAGAAGACTAATTAGCTCAGCTATGTATTATTAGTCCCAGCGAGGGAACCCCAAAGCCCACAGTAATTTTGTCACAGATGTATGCCACATGAAACCTTTATTATATGGTAATGATGTTTGACCAGGAAACATAATCAAAATTTTTAAAAAATCAATTAGAACAATTTCATTAGAATTTTTTAAAAGCATTATATTCACTCTAAATTCTAACATTTTTCCTAATTTAATTATGCTCTGTGAATATCTATTTAATAGATCAGTCTAATGTATTTTATCTAAAATAACTATTTTACATTTCTAAATGACCACTTATATGTAATATTTGGAAGGATATAAACAGTTAGCTAACAAGGGATTAAGGTTTTTATTAGTCATTTTCTATACTAATTATTTTTTTCAAAACTAATGATTGTTGCTGCAATGTATAAAGGTAAGCCATGCCTTCCCTTCCTAAGGTTTTCATCAGGAGGTGAAAATGTATTTAATGTATTAGGCAGAAGGGCTTTTCTTGGTGGTGGTGGTTTGTTTCAAAAGCAGCAGAAATATAAGTGGGAAATTTTAAAACATAAATCTTCATACACAAGTCTTGAACATTAACTGACAATTTCCTATAATCCTCTGTGTTTGTTTTATTCTGCTAGACTAAAGTTCTGTGAAGTCAGAAGTTATTTCTATTTTATCACCATATGTTTAATATCTGGCACTGCATCTAGCTTTTAGTCTGTATATATTGAATACGTCTATTATTGAACAAAAGAATAAATGAATGCTAAAATTCTAGATTATGAAGAGCTACAAAGCAGGCTTCCATTTTAAGAAATTTTCCTTTTGTGTCATCTACCTTGATGCCTTACATAATTAAACATCAAATAAAATTCTGTGATAATGATGATAGAAAATGATGATAATAATGATTATTGTTCTCACTGACTGCATATCAGAGTCACCCGGGAGCTTTAAAAAAATACTATTGCCTGGGCCCCACCATGATTCTGTAACTCGTTTAGGGTATAGCCTGGGCATTGGGATTTTTTAAAATCTCTCCAAGTAGTTGTAATGTGCAGTTAAGACTGATAACCACTCTTATATACGATGATATGAAGAAAACTATGATAAAGAAGTGATATTTCAGACATTTACCTTATACTTTCCATTTGTGAAAATAAAACGTGTTTTTTTTTAATGAAAAGCCAATTTTAGGTAATATAACAAATCCATTCCATTTCTATTTGACTCATCAGTGGGTACACACACACACATACAAACACACACAGAAATACAACCTTAAACACTTTTCTTTGTATTGTCTTTATAGTCAAAAGAGAAAAAATATATAGAAGACTTATCAAAGAGCTAAATTCTCTCTGCTCTTTGAATAATAACAACAAAATTAAGTATAAAGTTAATAAGCTTGGAGAGGAGGAAATACAAAGTGGAAAGATTCTAAATCACTGATTCTAAACCTGCTGATCATCTATTTCCCACAGTACCAAGAATCACAACATACACACACTTAAATTGCTTACTCATGTGTTTTCCTACTCAATTGTCTGTTTTCTCACCTTATCCTTTCTTAACATAGTTTTAAACTACAAAAATTTTAATTCCTATTTGTTTATCTGAAGACCTTGGAACCAAATTATCACATATCAAGAAGTATTTAAGAAGCCTGAACCTATAACTCCAAAGCTCAGCCCCATGATATTCCAATCTAACTTTGGGCTCTGGGTCCAGTAAATGGATTCCTGTCTCTCTCTTTCTTTAAAAAGTTTCTTTTTTAATAAGTTGAGAATGCTGTGATTAGAGGAGGCCAGAAAAGCCTTTCTGACAGAGTATATTTTGGCTAAGGTTCTACTATTAGATTTCCATATGTCTGAAATAAGTTATGCTTTTATTTACTTATTTTTTATAAATTTTATAAAAAATAAAATGTATTTTTTATATGAGTTACAGAATCATGGTAGGACCCAGGCAATAGTATTTTTTTAAAGTTCTCTGGTGACTTTGATATGCAGTCAGTGAGTACAATAATCATTATTATCATCATTTTCTATCATCATATATTCTATCAGCTTTACTTTTTAAAATTTTTTAAATTTATCTTTATTGTTGAATGTATTATGGATGTCCTCTTTTTTCCCACACTGACCCTTTCTATCACACACCAGCCTCTCCCCCCACCCCAGGCCTTCACCACAGTATTGCCTGAGTCTATGGGTCATGCATACATGCATATAAGTTCTTTGATTAATCTCTTTCCACCCACCACTTCCTTCACTCTGAGAATGGTCAGTATGTTCCATGCTGTGTCGCTGGATCTATTTTAGTCATCAGTTTATTTTGTTGTTTAGATTTCACATATGAGTGAGATCGTATTACACTTGTCTTTCTCAGATTGGCTTATTTCATTTCGCATAATACTCTCCAGGTCCATCCATGCTGTCCCAAAGGGTAAGAGATCCTTCGTTTTTACAGCTGCATAGTATTACACTATGTAAATGTACCATAGCTTTTTTATCCACTCATCTACTGATGGGCACTTGGGCTGTATCCAGATCTTAGCTATTGGAAATTGTGCTGCTATCAACATAGGGGTGCATAAATTCTTGCTGATTGGTATCTTGGGTTTCTAGAAGTGGGATTGCTGGGTCAAATGACAGCTCCATATTTAATTTTTTGAGGAAACCATATTGTTTTCCTTAGTGGCCACGCCATTCTGCATTTCCACCAGCAGTGTACTAGGGTTCTCTTTTTTCCACATCATTGCAGCACTTGTTGTTTGTTGATTTGTTGATCGTAGCCATTCTCAATGGTGTGAGGTGGTATCAGATTGTCATTTTAATTTGCACCTCTCTCAAGATTAGTGACTTTGAGCATTTTTTCATATGTTCCTTGGCCATATGTATGAACACTTTGGTTGTTTGTCTTTCTTTTGTTAAGTTGTATGAATTCCTTATATATTTTGGATATTAATCCCTTATCAGATGTAATATTGTCAAATATGTTCTCCCATACAGTGGGCTCTTTCTATTTTGTTGGCAGTTTCTTTTGCTGTGCAGAAGCTTTTTATTTTGATGTAGTCCCATTTATTTATTTTCTCCTTTGTTTCCCTTGCCGCAGGATATATATTAGCAAACGTAACGCTGCAAGATATGTTTGAGATTTTGTTGCCAATGTTTTCTTCCAGGATTTTTATGGTTTCACAACTTGCATTTAAGTTTTTTATCCATTTTGAGTTTATTCTTGTGTATGGTGCAAGTTGGTGGTCTACTTTCATTTTTTGCATATACATGTCCAATTTTCCCAGCACCATTTATTGAAGAGACAGTCTTTACTTCATTTCATGCTCTTGCCTCCTTTGTCAAATATTAATTGAGCATAATGCCTTGGGTCAATTTCTGGGGTCACAGTTCTGTTCCATTGATCTATATGCCTGTTCTTATGCTAGTATCAGGCTGTTTTGATTATAGTGGCTTTGTAGTATAACTTGATATCTGGTAATGTGATCCCTCTAATTTTGTTCTCTTTTCTCAAGATTGATGCAGATATTCAGGGTCTTTTTTTGTATTCTTTTTAAAAAATTTATCTTTATTGTTGAAAGAATTGCAGGTGCCTCATTTTTCCCCCCATTGACCACCTCCACCTCACTTCCACCCCCTCCCCAGGCCTTCACCCCATTATTGACTGTGTCAATGGGTTATGCATATATGCATTTAACTTCTTTGGTTAATCTCTTCTCACCCCACCCCTTCCCTCTTCCCTCTAAGATAGACAGTCTGTTGCTTGCTTTACTCTTTCTGGGTCTATTTTGTTTGTCAGTTTCTTTTGTTCATTAGCGTCTTCTTTAAAAAGACCCTTCAGCATTTCATGTAATACTGGTTTGGTGGTGATGAAGTCCTTTAGCTTTTTCATATCTGTGAAGCTCTTTATCTGACCTGAATTCTAAATAATAGCTTTGCTGGGTGGAGCAATATTGGTTGTAGGTTCTTGCTTTTCATCACTTTGAATATTTCTTGCCACCCTCTTCTGGCCTCAAATGTTTCTGTTCAGAAATCAGCTGACAGTTGTATGGGTGCACCCTTGTAGGTAACCAACTGCTTTTCTCTCCTTGCCTTTAAGATTCTCTCTTTGTCTTTAACCTTTGAAATTTTAATTATGATGTGTCTTGGTGTGGGCCTTTTTGGGTTCCTTTAGTTTGGGACTCTCTGTGCTTCCTGGACTCGTAAGTCTATTTCTTTCCCCAGGTAGGGGAAGTTTTCCATTATTATTTTCTCAAATAGGTTTTCAATTTCTTGCTCTGTCTCTTCTCCTTCTGGCACCCCTGTAATGGGAATGTTGATATGCTTGATGTCCTAGTGACTCCTTACATGATTTTTATATTTCTGGATTCTTTTTCCTTTTTACTCTTCTGATTGGGTGTATTTTACTTCCTTATATTCCAAATTGCTGATTTGATTCTCAGGGTCCTCTACTCTACTGACGATTCTCTGTAAATAATTCTTCATTTCAGTTAGTGTAGCCTTCCGTTCTGACTGGCTCTTTATTAATGTCATTGACAAACTCACTAGTTTCCTTAAAAGTTTTACTAACATCCTTGACATTCTCATTAAGTTCCTTGAGCATCCTTATAATCATCATTTATCTAGCAGCTTGCTTGGCTCCATTTCATTTAGTTCTTTTTCTGAAGATTTCTCTTATTCATTTGTGACATGCCTCTTTGCCTCCACATTTTGGCTGCTTTCTGGTGTTTGTTTCTATGTATTAGGTAGAGCTGCTATGTCTCCTGCAGTTGGTAGAGTGGCTTTGTGTAAGTAGGTGTCCTATAGGGCCCAGTGGCTCAGCTTCCCCAGTAACCTGAGCTGGGCCTTCTAGGTGCTCCCCTGTGTGGGCTGTGTGCACTGTCCTATTGTAGTTGAGCTTTGGTTGCTATTGGCATCACTTAGAGGACTTGACCCCCAGGCCAATTGGCTGTGAAGACCAGCTGCAACTACAGCCAAATAGCTGCTGTGTTGGAGACACGCCTATAGAGCAAGATTTACTTCAGCGGGGCTTTGGTGTTCATCGAGTCCACCCCTTGAGTGTGTCACTCATTGTGGTAGGATTGTAATCCAGGGTGGTTGAAGGTCACCACCAGGTGCACTGTCTCTGGGGTCTCCTGGTAGGTGCAAAGTCAGCCTCTGCTTGTGCCCTACCCAAGCATGAGTTACACAGCAATCCATAGAAAGCTTCCACTTGTGCTGGGCTTGGAGTTATCCAAGAGAGGCCAAGCTATGAACCAATACAGGCTGCCGGTAGTGCCAGGCCTGGGCCCACTTATTGAGCTGTATGGGGTACACTGAAGCCAGCTGCTGCTTGTTTGATAGATTTTAGGGAAGTCCTAAGCATGAAGCTAGAGACACCACTTGCATAGGAAAGCTACTGGAAATGGCTTGGATGAGCTTGCAGGTAGTGAGCGGCAGGATATCAGGAATTCACCAGGGTGAGGAGAAAGGTGTGAGCCTGGTTGATGGAGATTCAGAAAAGGAGTCTGCCAGCTCTGTGGGAGGAGGGCTCATCAAAGAAGCAATGGCCTCTGTCAGCTCTTCTGTCTGGGAAAAAGCTGCCCCTCCAGCTCTCACCCTGATCCCGGGTAAGTTAGTTACTTACCCAATGTCCCAGGTTCCTTTCAAGCTGCTGCCAGGCACTGCAACTCAGAGGGAATGTGTCTGAGTAAGTCCATGCTTGAGCCCTTTAAGAGCGGATGCCTGGGACTCCAGCGGCCTCAGCTTCACTCAGTCACAATCCCCTTGGTTTTTACAAGTTGTGTGGACTTCTCTCCCCTGCACTGGAATCCTGGGCTGGGGCGGTGGGGGCTGATGTGGGGCTGGGACCCCTTGCTCCTCCAGGAAACATCCCCCACTGAGATATCCCTTCCAGCTTTAAACCACTACATCTGGGTGTGGGACTGCAGCTGCATCTCTGCATTTGCACCCAGATTCCACCCCATGTCTCCACCTCTCCTACCAGTCTCAATGTGCTTCTTCAATTCCCTAGTTGTACGACTTCTTTTCAGTTAGATTTCAGGAGGTTCTGAATGATGGTTGCTCTCTGTTTTAGTTATAATTTTGATGTGGTTGTGGGAGACAGCAGGTACCTCAGTTACCTACACTACTATCTTGTCTCTATTTGGGGTCTTTTTGGTTCCATATAAATTTTTGGAGAATTTGTTCTAGATCTGTGAAATATGCCATTGGTAATTTAATAGGCATTTCACTGAATCTATAGATTGCTTTCAGTAGTAAAAAAAATTTAATGATGTTAATTCTTCCAATCGATGGTATACTCTTCCACTTGTTTATATCTTCCTCTATGTCTTTTTGCAACAGCCTGTAGTTTTCTGAGTTTACCCTCTTGATTAGGTTTATTCCTAAGTATCTTAATTTTTTTGTTGCAATGGTAAGTAGGATTGATTTTTTAGTTTGTCTTTCTAAGAATTCATTATTGGTGTATAAAAATGCCATTGATTACTGGGTGTTAATTTTGTACCCTTCCACATTGCCAAATTCATTTATTAAATCTAGTAGTCTTTTGGTGGAGTCTTTAGGATTTTCTCTACAATATCATGTCATCTGCATATAATGACATTTTTACTTCCTACTTTCCAGTTTGGATGCCTTTTAATTTTCTTCTTGTCTGATCCCTACGGCTAGGACTTCCAGTACTATGTTGAGTAAGAGTGGTGAAAGCAGACATTCCTGTCTTGTTCCTATTCTTAGGGGAAATGATTTTAGTTTTTGCCCATTGAGTATAATGTTGGCTATAGGTTTGTCATACATGATCTTCATTCTGTCAACATATGACCCCTTTATTCCCACTTTGCTGAGAGTTTTTATCAAAAATGGGTGTTGGATTTTGTCAAATGCTTTTTCTGTTTCTGTTGACATGATCATGTGATTTTTTGTCTTTCGATTTTTTATGTGATGTATCACATTTATTGATTTGTGATTGTTGGACAGATCTTGCATCCCTGAATAAATCCCACTTGGTCATGGCATATGATCTTTTTAATATATTGCTGGGTCCAATTTGCTAATATTTTGTTGTGGATTTTAGCCTCTGTGTTCATCAGGGTTATTGGCCTGTATTTCTCTTTCTTTGTAGTGTTTTTTACCTGGTTTTAGAATTAGAATACTTGCCTCATAAACACTTTGAAGTGTTCCTTCCTCTTGGATGTTTTGAAATAGTTTGAGGAGGATAGGTGTTAGTTCTTTGAATGTTTGGTAAAACTTTCCTGTGAAGCCATTCAAACCAAGGCTTTTGGTTGCTTAGAGGTGTGTTTTTTTTTATTATCGCTTCAATTTCATCAGTTGGTATTGGCCTATTCTAGTTTTCTGATTCTTCCTGATTCAGTTTTTTAAGATTGTATTTTTCTAAGAATCTATCCATTTTGTCCACATTGTCCAATTTATTGTGATACAGTTGTTCATGGTATTTTTTAATAATTCTTTGTATTTCAGTGATGTCAGTTGTTACTTTGCCTCTTTTATTTCTGCTTTTATTTATATGAGTCCTCTCTCTTTGTTTCTTAATTAGTCTGGCTAAAGGTTCATAAATCTTGTTTATCTTCTCAAAGAACCAGCTCTTGATTTCATTGATCTTTTGCATTATTATTATTTTTTTTTAGTCTCCATGTCATTTATTTCAGTTCTGATCTTTCTCTTTTTATTCCTCTTACTTACTCTTGGTTTTTCTTCTTCTCTTCCTAGTATTTTTTAGGTGTAGGTTTACATGTGTTTTAAAGATTTTTCTTATTTTTTGAGGTAGGCCTCTAGTGCTTTGAACTTTCCTCACAGGCTGCTTTCTTCATGTCCCATAGATTTGGGGTTGTTGTGTGCTCATTTTAATTTGTTTCCAGGAAGTTTTTTTTTCTCTCTTAATCTCATCAGTAACCCATTCATTTATTAATAGCATGATATTTAGCCCCTGTGTGTTTGAATGTTTTTGCTGTAGTTGATTTCTAATTTCATGCCATTGAGATCAGAGATGCTTGATATGATTTCAATCTTCTTGAACTTGTAGAGACTCATTTTGTGATCTAACATATGGTCTCTCTTTGAGAATGACCCATGTACACTTGAGAAGAATGTATAATCTGCAGTTTGGGGTCAAATGTTCTGTAAATGCCAATTAAATCCATCTGATCTAGTGTGTCATTTACAGTTACTGTTTCCATGTTGATTTTTTGTCTGGGAGATCTATCCAGTGAAGTCAGTGGAGTGTTAAATCCCCCTATTATGACTGTATTGCTGTCAATCTCTCCCTTAAAGTTCTCCAGAAGTTTATGTTTATATATATATTGGGTGCATATATGTTTATCAGGGTTATATCCTCTTGTTGGATGGATCCCTCTAGTATTATGTAGTAACATTTCTTGACTCTTGTATGGCCTTCATTTTGAAGTCAATTTTGTCAGATATAAGTATTGTTACTACAGCTTCTTTTTAATTTCCATTTGCATGGAAAATTTTTTTCCATCCCTTCACTCTTATCCTGTGTGAGTCTTTTGTTCTAATATGCATCTCTTGTAGATAGCATATATTTGGATCATGTTTTCTTACTGATTCAACTACCCTATGTATTTTGGTTGGAGTGTTTATTAACATTTAATGTTATTATTGATAGGTATTTATTTATTGCTATTTTAATTATTTACACCTTTGTTTCTCTCTCTCTTTTTCCTTTTCTTATTATAGCAGTCCCTTTAACATTTTTTGCAATGCCGGTTTTGTAGAGATTAACTCCGTTAGTCTTTTTTTTTGTCAGAGAAGCTCTATTTCATCATCTATTTTGAATGCCAGCCTTGCTACATAGACTATTCTTGGTTTCAGTTCCTTGCTTTTCATAACCTTGAATCCTTCATGCCATTCCCTTCTGGCCTATAGTGTTTCTGATGAGAAATCAGCTGACAGTTTTAGAGGACCTCCTTTGTAGGTAACAAATTGTGTTTCTCTTGTTGTCTTTAATATTATCTCTTTGTCTTGAATTTCGGGCATTTTAATTTTAATGTGTCTGGGCTTGGGCCTCTTTGGGTTCTTCTTGCTTGGTATTCTCTTTGTCTCTTGAACTTGTGTGATTTTTTTCTTTCACCAGGTTAGGGAAGTATTCTGCCATTATTTCTTCAAATAAGTTCTCTATCCCTTTCTCACTTTCTTCACCTTCTGTAATCCTATAATGCAAATATTGTTACACTTCATGTTGTCCCTCAGCTTCCTTAAACTCTCCTTTATAAAATTGTCTTTTTTTTTGTTCTTTGATTCAGTGATTTTTTCCTACCTTGTCTTCTATTTGACATATTGGATTATCAGCTTCCACTAATCTGCTGTTTATCCCTTTCAATGTATTCTTTATTTCTGCTATGTGATTCTTAATTTCCTTCATAGTTTCCATATCTTTTCTGAAGTTGTCAAGCATCTTTACAATCATTATTATGAACACTATATCTGATATATTGCTTATCTCCCTTTAATTTAGCTCTTCTAGAGAGTCCTTTTGTTATTTCCTTTGGGACTTCTTTATTTGTCTTTCCATTTTGGCTGCCTTTTCAGATTTTTTTCTATCTATTAAATAGATCTGTTAGGACTCCCAGTCTTTTAGATAGTTTCTGATGCAAGCCAATGCCAGATGCTCTTTGTGACTGGCCTTGAGTACCATGTTTGGAGCTATCAGTAATCCACAATTTGTGGCTCCCTCCGCTGTTTCTGAGTGTGTTTCAAAAGGTTGAAAATGTGCACCAAGGTCTGCTTTTTCTAGCCCCGGGTCCAGAGCAGATCAGGAAAAATCTCAAAGCATCCAGAGTTCTGCCTTTGCCTCCAGGATGATTGTTATTTTATTTCTTAATGAGCTTCATCCTGTATGTCACAGCAAGTCATAAACTCCACAGGATGGGGTGAGAGGTTTTTCAATAAAGTGGGACAATTTTTCCCCCACCCCAGGGAAAAGCTGCTTGGATGGCAAAGGTCTGCCAAAGATAGATGTCTGCTACAGTCTGGGGGTATGATTTTGTGCAGGAATCTAAGCTCCATTGCCAGAGCTCCCAACCCCGTATTCTCCTCTCACAGCACTAGTCCATTCTGCCCTCCCTCTGTTGGAGCCCAATGTGAGTGGCTGCACACAAAAATTTTGTTCACTGGCCCTTTAAGGGAGTGCCTGCATTTCTAGCCATCTCTCCCGGCAGACAGGTCTCCCCACTGTTTTTCACAACTAGGTGTTATATGGGCATCTTTCTCAGTTCAGGAAGAATATAACTTGGTAACCCAGCTTGGGGTTTAGACCCCAGAATTCTCAGTGGGAACCTCCCACAGCTGAGATATCCCTCCAGAATTTCAGCTGCTGCCTGGGAGACCCCAGCTAGCCTTCTTGCTCCTCCTTACTTCCCACCAGTCTCTATGTGGTCTTTATTTTTTGTCATTGGTTATGAGGCTGCTCCCCAGCTAGTATTCAGTTGCAGTTGATTATTCAGGGTGGTTTTTTAGTATTTTAGCAATTCCAGTTTGGTTCTAGGAGAGTGTCAGTGTAGCTTTCACTTAATCTGCCACCATCTTGGAATCTCAATTGATTCCTCTCATGTTCTTGCACATGTAAATCCTTACCTTGAAACACTAAAAAACTAAACAATTCTTTTATTTTCATTGTGATATTACTGACATATAACATTGTATAAGTTTAAGTATACAATTTATTAATTTGATACATTTATATGTTATAATATGATTACTATTATATTGGTAATAGTAATGTGTCGAATCTAAAAAACCTTTGAAATACTTTTTACGTGACTTATGCACTAGTCCTGTGGGTAGGATTCTTGCTTGGTTTCTCTTACATCTTAGGAACCAGAATATTGCTCTTTCTACTCTCCAGAAACTCTTTAATTTTTTTTTAGAAAAAAGTATAGCTTTGTGGCCAAGATCACCAAGCTGTAGAGCTGATAGCCACCTACAAAGTGTAATTTATGGATCTACAGGAAGTCTCATGAAACACATCCTAGAATATCTGCTGAAGTGTCTCTGCTAGAGATGGGTTTATTTCTGTTCAATTTGAATAATTTGCTGAATATGTTAGAGCTACTGTTATGGGAACTGTATTTTACAAACTAAGAATTAGGATACACCTGAGACTAACTAGCCAGTAGGAGAGAACATGTGATGCCAAGCTCACTAGATCCAAAGTTAACTAGAATAGTTTTTCCTAAAGTACTCTTTTGTTGATAGAGTACATCATTGCTCCTACTGTGGGAATTTTTACTGCATCTCAAAACAGGAAACATCTCAGTTCTAATGCCAGAATGGTTTAGAAACAAAAATGAAAATAAAAAATTATGGAAACTGTTTAGGAAAAGAGCAGCTGTTAAAACACAGCATTTAATCTGTAATCATTCCATTTACTGACTGTATAAAAATCAGAAAATTATTTTTTTTCTCTACAGAATTTTCTTGTCTGTAAGTTGAGGAAAATAATTTCTTTTTCACTGTGTTGTTGTGAGAATTAGATTACATAACACACCCAGGATGATGTCTAGAGAAACAGGTACAAAAATGGAGTTCTTATAATAATAATTGTTATTGTTGGTAAGAATAGAAATTATCATCCATGCTTTGTCAAACATGAATAAAATTTATTTTACTCCTTCATTTTACAAAGAACCTTTCTTGTGATGTCTGACGTTGTTCATCATAGTTAAGTGTTGGTGGAAATGCAGATTACCTTGCAGCTAATCCATTTACTAAATGATGCGTCAGCTAGAAAGATAACAGGAAACATTACTTTGTGAAAGAGAAAGTAGAACTAACATGAAGATATTTTCACCTATTTTAAACTAATTTATTAACACTTGTATTCCACAGCAAGATTGTTTCAGTTCCAACAGCTCTTCATATGCAACCATCAGCCAGGTTAGTGCATTGTTATTGTGACATGATTTTTTTTTTTTTTTATAAGAGCAATCAGCTATTGCTACAAAGTAAAAGTTGAAAAGATTGGATTGACAAACAAAAGAACTTTAGACAGAGAATGCAACTGAGAAAAAGCAATAGTCAAAACACTGCCAAAGTGATTCCTGATATTGGAATGTTATCTGGATTGAGTCAGCATGTTGAAGTGGTGTCATGGTTTAAACTCAACATCAAATTTAGAAGACTTAAGGGAAACCTCACAACTATGGTCATAATCGAGTAATGACCATAAAATGTTGAATGATTATCATTCAGAAAAGGAAATATAGCAAAGATGAATAATTGTTTTATTTATAATCTTTTGTTAAGGGTAAATAAGTTCTATACATATATATTATTATCAAATAACTGTTTTGCTTTATTTTTAATGTGCTAAGGTATCTTGTACTTTATTTTTTATATATAACACAAAATATATAATATATATATATATATATATTTGGCAATTCCGAAATCTTACTGAAGGTAATGTTATATGGTATAAGTAAGTGATTTATTTGGAGCTATAGGAGAGTTGCTAATATATACTGTATCCATAACATCTAAAGAAATTAGCAAACCCAGTAGCAAATAAGTTCTACTAAAAGAAGAAGCTTAAGACAGTTTATCAAGTAACTAAGTTCCTTTGATTACAGAAAGGACTGCTTACTGGGCTCATGCTTAGGAAAGAAAACAGAAGGCATTAGAAGATATTTCTTTTATTTAATTCTATGAGGTTAGTGTGATTAATGGAACACCATAACGTTGAATAAAAATTAGGTTGGAAAATCAGAAAAGCTGCCTCTAAGATTGTTTTCTATAAGCTGCTCTGAAGAGTTGGAATGATTGACATCCGTCATTTAATAATCCAATAAATTTGTATTAAATACTTGCTAAGTAACACACCCATGAGTAGGCAGTCAGAGTGAAATCAATTTGATGACTTATTTGCTAAAAGTGGGTTGCATATCATAGCTTAGAACTGCAGCCAGGATCAGACTTCCTACCCCACTTCCCCAATGTCTGACTTTGGCTTCCACCAATAGAGATATAGGATCTGCAAAGTGTACACCAGCCTTTGCCCTCATGAATCTCAGAGAACTGGGACATAGAAAGATGGACTTCTAGCTTAGTTTCCTGAATATAAGCCTTTTGTCTTGACTCAAATGTAATTTCCTTATGGGTCCAGAAAGAGAAGAGGAAGCCATACATTTTTAAATAAGTAAATCTAAAACAAGACAAAGTAATATACAGTCCCATCCCATTTAATGATGGAGATATATTCTGAGAAATTAGTTGTTAGGAAATTTAATCATTGTGTGAACATCACAGAGTGTACTTACACAAACTTAGATGGTATAACCTAGTACACTTGTAGGCCATGTGGTATATATAGCCTATTGTTCCTAATCTACAAACCCATATACAATATGTTACTGTACAAAACAACATGAGATTAAATCAAGCACATGATAAATGATGCAATCAAGACATGCAGTAAACACGAGATTTATGAGGCTGCTGCTGGCATAATTCAGCATATTATTTTTACAGCAAACATTTTTTAATAATTAGAAAATTTTTACTCTAAAATAATGATTAAAAGTATATTATAGTAAATACATAAACATAGTTGTTATCATTATCAACTATTCTATACTTTGTGTAATTGTATGTGCTATAATTTTATATGACCGGCAGTGCAATAAGATTGTTTACACTAACATCACTACAAACATGTGAGTTACGCATTGTGCTAAGATGTTAAGATGGCTATGACATCACTAGGTGATAGGAACTTTTCAGCTCCATTACAATTTTTTTTTTTAAATCTTCACCTGAGGATATTTTTTCCATTGCCTCTCAGCAAGAGCGGGAGAGAGAGAGAGAGAGAGAGAGAGAGAGAGAGATGTGAGAGAAACATTGATTGGTTGCCTGCTGCACTCAATCCCTCTGGGGTTGGAGGTTGAGCTCGCAACCAAAGTATGTGCCTTCAGTCCACCGGCCAACACTCTAACCACAGAGCCAAACTAGCTAGGGCAGCTCCACTACAATTTTAGGGGATCACCATCATATACAGAGTCCATTGTTGACTGAAATGTTATGCAGTATGTAACTGTAGCTCCAAAAGGGACAGTAGGCTTGTTAGTGGCTGTATCACTTCATTTTTCTTATGGAATAGGGATTAAATGCCCTTTCTAATACTACCTCCTCATAGTAAGTGGAGAAATACTCTCATTTTTTTCTTTGAAAATTTTAGGAATGGATTAATAAGTATTTAACAACATTTTTACTGGGTTTGAAAGATGAATAGAAGTATACCAAAAATATGACACAAAGGAGAGTTGTTCAAGGTAGCATCTCCTTTTTGTCCAATGGACTCATCTCTGCTACTTTTGGCCTTTGCGTCTCCAAGTCTATGCAAATAACTGTGCAGATTAGTCATAGGAGTGAGGATATGTGTAGCTCACCCTGTTTCTAACAGGGCATTACATTACCTACATGAGTCCTGCTTCACAAAGTTTCTAGGACAAAATACTGTTGTATCTTGTACTTTGTTGTATCTTGTCCAAAATGCTGTTGTATCTTATACTTAGTTCCAGTATAAGAATACAAAGTTCATTTATAGCAAAGCAGAGTAAAAATTATTAGAGCAGTCATGAATGGGAATAATTTTTGGTATTACAGGCTGAAAACTAGGTCCTTCTAGAAAACACTATCACATTCCTTTGCTATTTCCTCACTAATGGCTGCTCGCTTCAATTATCCTCTTTCAACTTGCCCCATCCAGCAATTCAGTTCTCTTCTTTCCTTTCCCTGCAACTGAAGGCAGTATCACATCCCTACCCCAACTGTACCATCAATGTGTTTGCAAACTGAAGACCACAAGCTTTATTTGAAAGCTCTAAAAAGTTCTCTTGAAATAGAAAACCTAGGGTGCTAATTCAAGTTCACTCTCTACCCATTAAATTTCCCCCTGGTTGCAAGGGAAGCATTTGAGGTCAACACACAAAGTTGTGCAAGTTTTACAAACATCAGCTGAAAGAGCAGGGAGAGGCTAAACTTCAGCCTACACTTGATTCCGCCAGTGTGTGCCCTGTAACAGGCCTACATCCACCATCTCTTTGCCATTTGCTCAAATGCACTCTTTGGCCTGGGCCTGCCCCTGAAGCAAATCTCAGGCACGTGAGCCTTAGTTTACTGTAGAGAGCATGATTCATTGCAGACCTAACCTACATTAAATTAAAACAATTATATTGACTATAAAGGACTTTTGTTTAGTCTTCTGGGATATACAACATTTATTTCTGTTAGATCTTACAATTTGGGGAGGGTGCATAAAGAGCAGCAATGTACTATTTCCTGCTACAAATAAATAAAGGGTGGTTCTGTTAGTAAAGAAGTTTACTACCTAGCAGATTAGAAAACAAATAGGTACTCAAGACAATGAAATAGAAAAAAAAAGTATTTTGTCCCCCTGAAAACAACAAGATGTGGTACAAGTACGCTATGGAATACTACTCAACAATAAGAAAGGATAGAATAGTGTAATTTGCAACAACATGGATGGACCTTGAGACTGTTATGTTTAAGTGAAATAAATCAGTCAGAAAAAGCTAAGAACTATATGAGTTCACTCATATGTGGGATATAAAACTGAAACTAACGGACACAAATAGCAGCATGGTGGTTGACAGAGGGAAGGGGGTGGGTGTTGAAGGGGGCCTAATATATGGTGATGGGAGAAGATTTGACTTTGGGTGTTAAGCACAAAGTGCAATATACAGATCTTGTAACATAGAAACCCATACCTGAAACCTATATGATCATATTAACCAGTGTCACCACAATAAATTTAATACAAATCAAATGAAAAAAGTCTTTTGTAAGTTGAGAGAATAATTTCTTCTGACAGAGAAAACTAAAATCTTTCAAGAGATAATAACATTAATGAGAACAATGAGAGGTACACAAAATTTTAAGACATAGAAACATGGAACAGACTGATGAATCTCAGAGGGTAGGTGGGGGTGAGGGAGTGGGTGAAGAGAGATTAACCAAAGAACTTATATGCATATATGCATAACCCATGGACACAAACAATAGTGTAGTGAAGGCCTTCAGAGGTGGGGGTGGGTGTGGGGTGGAGGGGGTCAATTGGGGGGAAAATTAGACATCTGTAATACTTTCAACAATAAAGAGAATTTTTTTTTTAAAAAAAAAGAACAAATGCGAGAGCACTATGTGTAGAACAAATTCAGTCCAAAAGCAAGGTGGTGGGAAAACATAGAGATATGGGGTATTTATACTGGTTTCAGGAAGTGTGCAAATATTTCAACATAATGAGAAAAGGCAATGGCAATACTGTAAAAGTATAACCAGAAGAGAAGGAGTAGGGGACTCATATCATACAGTCCTGTGATTTTTAAACCTTGTAGCACAGAACTTCCGGTATGACAGTCTTGGCCTCTTCTACCAGAAAAGACACACATTTATCTGTTATACATACCAATGTCATAAGCTAAAAAAAAGGGGGGGGGGAATGAAATTCACTAGTGTAATATCATTTCAATTTTCAGATGGGAACTGATTGCAAGAATGATACGAAAGGTTCACCCAGTGTCACATAACTAATAAATGGCAGGCTAAGACTAGAACCTGAGGCTTTAGCTCTTTCACTAGCTTCTTACACTGGAATGCTAATATCCTCAAGTACATGAGACAGTGCACTGGAAATTAACTTGAGCTACAAAGTTAAGATGGTACATTTCTGGGAATATGCATTTAATTCAGTGATAAGTAAGATTGTTTTTTCCTATTAAAACAAAATGCACTATTTTTAAAGATAAAAGTATATTAGGTATCTCAGACTCATTCGATATAACATGACTTTTGCTGGCAATAGAGATATTTGGATGGAACATTTTATAAAACATTTTGGTATAATGAGACTGGAAAAGGTTATTGCCAAATTTTGGAGGTCCTTAAACATTAGTCCTACCAAGAATTAGATTCAATTCACCTGGCAATGCATAAGTATTAAACTTTTAAAATAAGTTTATTACATCTAACATGTATTAATTTTCTTACTTTAAAGTCCCTATTGCTTATGTGTTTTCAGTAATATATGATGTGGGGAAAGTGAAAACATTTAGGCTTTCTCGCCACCTTCTCCCAGCAGAAGGCCTCACTTATGTAAACATGAGATAGCATAGTCATAACAGACGTTATGTTAGCTGACTAATGTCTAACCCATCCTTGGCTGAAAGCCACTATTGTTGTGGGTCTTATAAGACTGGCCTGGGACTTTCTGATGTTTGGTTATGTCCTCCAAAGGTGGATTTTGTCTCCCGGGTGTGATTTGTCCCCCATGTATGCCTGGCTGACTCCCACTGGGAAGAGATGGTTTGTTTCTCATGTTCAGACCCGCAGTCAGCAGAATAAAGGTCATGACTCATCCTCCTTCAGCTCCACGGTTTTTCTTCGGACTGTCCAGATCTAGTGTGACCCTCTTTGGCCCTGATTGTTGGTATTACACATGAGCTTTCTCTTTGCTGTTGCAACTGTTGACTTGGAACCAAATTGCGAGTTTAGTCAGCTGAGTTCTTGATTATCTTTTTTGTATTTTCTTTTTCTTTTCTTTTCTTTCTTTTTTTTTTTTTTGCATTCTGTGTGTGTGTGTTTTCCTAACTTATAGATTCTTAGAACATCTGGATTTGATTTGAGACAAGAGTAACACTAAAGATTTCTCCCTGCTGAGTGTGAGAAAAGTAAAATAAATGTGATAGCCTAGGGAGATACTCCTGTTGAACAGG
Organism: Miniopterus natalensis; assembly: GCF_054644295.1. Classification (NCBI taxonomy): domain Eukaryota; kingdom Metazoa; phylum Chordata; class Mammalia; order Chiroptera; family Miniopteridae; genus Miniopterus; species Miniopterus natalensis. Next base: position 29,510,016 of record NC_142090.1, read on the forward strand.
CCTTATTAAGATTGTAGCTCTGGTATTGGCGAGTTCGAGTTCCTGAGAGTAATGATCTGACTTTCCTCAGGAGGCTTGATGATAGTATATTGTGGTTTACTATCTGTGCAGCACAGTGTGCACACTTTGGAATTTAAATTCAGAGACCTTTTAGACTCTGCATCTATGTCTGGGAACCTTCAAAGTCAACAGTCTGCTTTCTTTCAAAGGCTACATAAAAAAATTACAAAACATAGTCAAGTTTTTCCTTTATAAGTTGAATAAGGTAAAAATCCATAATAGTTCAAAGAAGGCTAGTAAGATTCAAAGCTGCTCTATTATAATGCCATAGTCCTATAGCCTACAGGATGATCTATCTTGTTATGTTCTTTGAGGAAAATGGATATGATCAAGAAACTCTACTTGGAATTAAAACTGATTCTTCCTTATTTAAAATAATTACAAAATTTTAGTATGATGCTGTAATTATATTAGCTAGGACTTTCAGCAGAAATAATTTTTTATGGTTAGGTTGATGTTTACTATGCAAACAATATTATTATGTAATTGAAATACATAGATGTAACTTACCATATAGAATTAGTTTTTTAAATTTTACTTGCCTAAAAGTTTAAAATCTGTGGAAGGCTATACAAATGAAATTCAAAGGTAGTCATTACAATGTCAAAATCCAAGAGGCCTCTCATTTGTCTTAAAAAATAGAATTCAACATCAGCCTCATGTGAAATGTTCTGTTGCATTACTCAGGGTTCCTTTCAACCAATGGATCTATTTTAATTTTATTTTAAAAATTCTGAATTCTTGTTTCTCTTACTTTTCATATGTCATACATTTTGTGGTCTTAATTCTAGTGTTTTAAAATGAGGCTCAGAGACTCTTGATTTCAGCAAATATCTTGTTGAATATACTTTTGCTTTGGGGAAGTACAACTTAATATTTATAACTCTAGGAATGCAGAAGCAGAACCTGAGGAGAATCTTTGAGACTTCCAAGTGTTACAAATTGGGGCTAAATAGCTGATGTGAACAACTGATCAGGGGATTGGCAGCATTATTCAAGTATCATGTAAAAGCTAAGATCACTCTGAGTATCAAAAATCCAGGGAAAGGAAAACTCTGCTACTAGTTGACATTTCAATAAACTATGGCTAAGAAGAAAATGCCTTGAATTGAGATTTCATTGGGCTAGCTTGAGCAGAACAATAAATCGGAGACAAAGCAGTAAAATAAAAACATATCTCAGTGATATCTCAGTTGAGCTCTGAAAAACAAGGCAATTTTGAAATAACGTATCATTAAGTAATTTGAGAAATTCAAATGAGAACCAAATATGTGAGGCACCTGTGGGTATTATTATTTCTGTTTACAAAGTTTTATTGCTCTTTACCCACAGTGATAACCACAATCATTCAAGACACCAAAGGATAACAGTTATTGTTTTTTAATGAAATTACTGTTTTGTTATATGCATCCCAGTGCATAACACAAGTGGTAACTGTAAAAAATTTTATACTTTTAGGGATATGGGTAAATTTTTTTCTGAAAAAAATCTCAAAATTAGCTCTTTTAGGTAAGAATATTTCATTGCAAATCAAGAAATATCAAATAATATCACATATGTACATTTCTATCTCTGTTCATCTATTTTTATATTTCTGTTACTATCACACCCTATGTCTATGTACTATTTTACATACTTATTTAATGAATAAGATCATATACTCTTTGTAAATTAATATATTGTTAACAGAAAAATAAATAACATTAGTCATTCTGTAAAATAGAATTAATGAGTACTGAAATGGAATACTAAAATACAATAGAATACTGAAATTGGTTTATCAGTATCGAGGGAAAAAGACAACTAAAACCCCTAAGATTATTCCCTAGTACTATTCTTTCCACCCCAATTTGGAGAAATTTGTAATAAGAGTATGGATGGACCTGGAGAATATTATGCTAAGTGAAATAAGCCAGGCAGCAAAAGACAAACATCACATGATCTCACTTATACATGGAATCTAAAGAACTCAATAAACTGATGAACAGAATAGATTCAACGACATGGAAGCATAGATGAGACTGACAAATGTCAGAAGGATGGAGGAGGGTGGGTGGGAGGAGGGGGAGAGAGTAACCAAAAAATTTATATGCATATATGCACAACCCAAGGACATGGACAATGGTGGGGAGAGGGACTGGGGAGGGAGACGGGATGGGGTGGAACGGGTCATTGGGGAGAAAAAGGGACATCTGTAATATTTTAAACAAAAATAAAATTTTTTTAAAAAGTGAATAGGTATACTTAACCCCAGGGTTCCTCAATTAGTGTCCCCAAAGTAGGGAAATCAACAAAGGCAAAAGAAAACGGCTTCAAAGTATAATCAAGCAAAATAAGGAGTATGAATTGCAGATCTAAAGGATGTACAGGAATTGTCCACAACAATCTACACTAAGAAAAATACTGAGGTAAATAAAAAATTCTTCAGTCAAAAATAATGTGTGTGCACATATATATATGTGTATCAATAATAAAAGGTGTAGAGTGAGACTGGTCCCAGAGTGCTACTAAACCTAACCCAGTGCTGGAAGACATCAGATGAAAAGGAAACAAATGTTAACAACATTCAATGGGAAATAAAGTATAACTAAAGATTATTACATACAACTAAGTTATCAAATAACTTGGGCAACAGGAACACACTTTATAACTCTTTAAAAAGCAGCAACAAAAGCTTATTCAGAGAATATACAATTCATGAGCCTTTTCTGGAAAAAAAGAAATAAATTACTTGATGTTAAAAAGCCAACCAACTAAAGATGCATGATTGGAAATGATGGGATAAAAGAAGAAAGACAGTTGTCTGATAGATAATTTGAGAAATTATATCTTTGTGATGATAAATTTTATCTACAGTTCAAAAATTCCATCAGTTTAACTTCAGATTTTAAATTCTGTTAAATGCAATAATAATTGAAGTTGAAATTATATTTTAAAAATAACATAGTCTGATTATAAAATTATCTATTTATACCTCTACATTTAAATATGATGCACATTATATAATATTCATTTTTATTAACAATAATTGCTTCAGATGATTAGATTTTGGCTGATTGCTAAATATTTATTATATTCTTTTCTATTTTGAATAATTTATAATTAAAATATGTAATTTTTATTAAGGCTTTAATTTTTAGAGCAGTCTAAGTTCCCAGTCAAGTTAAGGGAAATTTCCCATGTACCTTCACAGAAAATTTTAACTTTAATGAAGTCTAGTTTGCCAGGTATTTATTTTATCCAAAAGGTTATAACAATAATCAAGGTCATCTAGGTTTACCCCTATTATCTTCTAGAAATTTTATAATTTTCTGGTTTACATCTAGGTCTGCGATTCGTTTCTAGTGAATTTTTGTGAAAGGTATAAATTCTGTGTATAAATTTATTTAGTTAATTTTTCATGTGGAGGTCCAGATGTTCCAGTACCGTTTATGGAAAGACTGTCTTTCCTCCATCGTATTGCTTTTCTCCTTGGTCAAAGATCAGTTGAATTTATAAGTGGGCCTATTTCTGAGCTCTCTAGTCTGTTTCATTGGTCTATTTATTCTTTTGCCGATATCGCATAGCCTTGATTTTTATGGCTTTATACTAAGTCTTCAAGTTGGATAGTTGACTGTTGTTCAACTTTGTTCTTCTCCTTCAATATTCTGTTGTATATTTGGGGTCTGTTGCCTCTCCACATAAATTTCAGAATCAGTTTGTCAATATCTACAAAATAACTTGCTGGGACTTTTATTGGGATTGCATTGAATTTATAAATCAAGTTGCGAAGAACTGACATCTTGACAATATTGAATCTTCCTATTTATAAATATAAAATATTTCTCCATGATTTAGTGGGGTTTTTTCATTCATCAGTTTTATAAGTCTTCCTTATACAGCTCTTATACATATTTTGTTAGATTCATAACTAAATATTTTATTTTGGGGGTGTTAATATAAGTGCTTTTGTGGTTTAATTTCAAATTCCACCTTTTCATTGGTTGTATATAAGATAATGAATAACTTGTATATTAACCATGTACCCTACAACCTTGCGAGAATCACTTATTAGTTCTAGTCTTTTTGTTGTTGCTGTAGACTCCTTTGGATTTTCTGCATAAACAGTCTTGTCACCTAAAAACAAAGACAGTTTTAATTCTTCCTTCTCAGTATGTATACCTTTTTTTTCTTGTTTCATTACATTAGCTAGAACTTCCATTACAATGTTGAAAAGTAGTGGGATAGGACACCCTTGTTTTGTACATGCTCTGAGAGGAAAAGCATCAGTTTTCTCACTATTAAGTACGATGTTAACTGTAGGATATTGGTAGACATCCTTAATAAAGTTTAGAACGCTCCTCTCCATTTTTGTTTTTCTGAGAATTTTTATTATGAACACATTGAATTTTGTCATATGTTTTCTCAGCATATATTAATATAATTACGTGATTTTTTTAGCCTGTTGATGTGATGGATTGTACTAATTGATTTTTAAATGTTGAACCAGCCTTGCACACTTGGAATAAATTCCACTTGGTCATGGTGCGTTTTTCTACACTGTTGTATTTGATTTGATAGAGGGTTTTGTTGTTGTTGTTGTTTGTAATGACAAAGCCAGCTTTATTGCTCCCGTTAAACCAGTGGACAAAGAAACTGGGGCGTGGGGGGAGCGGCGCGGTACGGAAAGTTGGGAACATTCCGCGGGGACCCCGCCGGGTTCTTGGCTCTCTGGGCAGCTGCCGCGCGCGCTAGGCCGTTTCAGCCGTCGGCTCGAGCCGGGCCCCACCCCCACCCCACCCCCCACTCAGGGTTGTGCTGCAACCCAAAGCTCTGGGGACCAGGGCTCCTCTTAGCCATGGTGCTGCCTGTGGAGTCCCTGTAGAGGTCTGAACACGGGGGCAGGGGCTGTGTCCTTAGGAAGATGTCTTGGTGGAGGAGGAAGAGGCTGCCTCCTCCATGTGGGGTCTTGCAGCAGCGCCAGCTTCTTGGGCAGGCTGGTGCTGGCTTTCACCGCCACATCATGTTCAGTCTTCCAGATCCCAACTTCCAGGTCCTTCCTGAGCTGCCGCGGCGCACAACGAACGCCTTGGGGACAATGACAAGACCTGCCTCCCTCGGGCCCCAGCTCCGCTCCGAGGCGGCGGCCACAGCCGCCGTCTTGCGCTCGGCCTGCCTCTGCCGCTGCGCCATGACCGGACGTGTGATTTCATAGTATTTTGTTGAAGAATTTTGCATCTATATTCATGAGGGATCTGTGTTTATAATTTTCTTTTCTTGCAATGTCTTTTTCTGGTTTTGGTATTAAGGTAATTTGACCTCATAGAATGAAATAGGAAGTATCTCTTCTGTGTCTATCCTCTAAAAGAGATTGTAGAAAATTTGTGTATCAAACAGACCCTAAATGTTTGATAGAATTTAACGATGAACCAATCTAGGCTTGGTGCTTTCTGTTTTGGATGGATTCTAATTATAGATTAAATTTCTTTGATAGATATAGTCCTATTCAGATTGTATATTTATTCTTTTTTGAGTTTTGGCATATTGTGTTTTTCAAGAACTGATCCATATCATCTTGATTGTCAACTATGTGGGCATACAGTTGTTCATAGTATTCCTTTATCATTTTTGTTATGCCTATATGATCTGTAGTAACGTCCTTTCTTTAATTTTTGATATTAGTAATTGATATCCTCGTTCTTGTTTATTTAGTTAGCCTGGAAAGAGGTATATCAATTTTATTAACCTTTTTAAAAAACCTCTTTTGGTTTTATTGATTTTCTCTATTGATTTCTTGTTTTCGATTTCATTTATTTCTGCTCTAATTACTATTGATGTTCTGCTTATTTTGGATTAAATTTTCTGTTGTTGTTTTAGTTTCCAAAGGTGGAAACTTAGGTTATTGATTTAAGATTTTTTTTTTTTACAATATATGCATTCAGTGGTATAAATATCCCTTTCACTGCTTTCGTTGCATCTCACATGTGTTCATTTTTATTTAGATTCTCTTGAGATTTTTTCTTGACCCAGACTTTATTTAAAGTGTATTGTTTAATCTCCACATATGTGGGAAATTTCCAGCTATATGTTAATGGTTTTTAATTTAATTTTATTGTGATCTGAGAGCATACAGTGTTTTATTTTTATTCATGTAATTTTGTTTAAAATGTGTTTTACAGCCAAGAATGTAGTCAATTTGGTGAATCTCCTATGTGAGCTTGAGATGAATTTGTTTTCTGCTGTTGTTGCATGAAGTAGTCTATCTATAGAGTATTGACTATAATTCAATTACATCTAGTCGATTAATGGTGTTGAGTTTAACTATGTCCTTACTGCTTTTCTGCCTGTGTGATCTGCCCATTTTTGATAGAGGAGTATTGAAGTCTCCAAATATGATAGTCGATTTATCTACTTCTATTTGCAATTCTATTAGTTTTGCCCCACATAGTTTGACACTGTGTTATTAGGCTTATACTCAATGAGAATTATTATGTCTTATTGTAGAATTGATCCCTTTATCATTATAATGCCCATTTTTATTCCTGAAAACTTTCCTTGATTTAAAGTCTCATCTGTCTCAAATTTATACATAGCTACTCCTGTTTAATTAGTGTTAGAATAGTATATATTTCTTCATCCATTTACTTTTAATCTATATGTTTCTTTATTTTTGTTAGACAACATGTATTTCAGTCTTGTTTTTTTAATCTGCTCTGACAAACTCTGTCTTTTAATTGGTGCATTTAGACTATTAACTAAATGCACCAATTAGTTCAAAGTAATTACTGAAATAGTTGGATTTATATCTACCATATCTGTTACTGTTTTCTATTTGTTGCCCTTGTTCTTTGTTCCTATTTTTGCCTTCCATTATTTTTGTGCCTTTTTTGGTTTTAACTGAGCATGTTATAGGATTCCATTTTATATCCTTTCTTTACATATTTGTTATGCTAATTTTTTACTTTTTTTAGTGGTTTCCCTAGAGCTTGCAATGTACATTTGCAGCTAATCTAAATTCACTTGCAAATAACATTAAACCTCTTTACAGCTAGTGAATTACAAAATAATCCCAATTTCTCCTTTCCATACCTTGACCCATTGCTGTTATATATTTCAGTTATATAAAAGCATAAGTAAATAGTTACATAAGCTATATATAAGCATACATAATCAAATATATTGTTGGTATTTAGAACAAAATGTTATATATTAGATCAATTAAGAATAAGAGAAAGAAAAGTTTTTATTTTACTCTTTTTTTTTTTTTATGTTCTCTTCCTCTATATAGATCCAAGATTTTGAATTATATTATTTTTGTGCTTTCTAAAGAATTTCTTTTAGCATTCTTACAATGTAGATCTACTGGCAACAAACATTCTCAATTTTCAAGAGATTCTTTATTTCTCTTACACTTTTGAAGAATAATTTTTCAGGATACAGAATTCTAGGATGTGTTTTTTTCTCACAGCTTTAAATATTTCACTCCGCTCTTTTCTTGCTTGCTTGGTTTCTGAGGAGAAGTTGCGTGTAATTCATATTTTGTTTCTCTATAGGTAAGGTGTTTTTCCCCCTGACTTCTTTCTTGATTTTTTTCTTTCTTCTTGATTTTCTGTAGTTTGAAAATGATATGTCTTGGTGAATTTGTTTGTTTGTTTTGTTTTTGTTTGCATTTATTCTGGTTGGTGTTTTCTGAACTTCCTGGATCTGTGATTTGGTGTCTGACATTAATTTGGGAAAGTTTTCAGTCATTATTATTTCAAATATTTCTTCTGTTTCTTTCTCATTTTTTCTTCCTTTATTTTTTCTTTTTCATTTCTGATAGGGTTTGAGTTAGGACTAGTGCTAGAGCTAGGTTTAACGTTAAATCTAGTGCTAAAGTCAGGGTTAAGATCAGTGTTTGGGTTAGCATTGGGGCTAAATTTAGATCTAGAGTTGTATTAGGGCTAGGTATATGGCTAGGGTTAGGGCTAAATTAGGTGTTAGTGTAATTATTAAGGCTAGAGTGAGGGCTAGGTTTAGGTTTACGATTCTCTCTTGTTATTCTTAGTACATGAATTTTAAAACTTTTGTAGTTGTCCCCTAGTTTTTGGATATCTGTATCAGCTTAGAAACTTCACTTCTTTAATATGACCTTTTCTCCTTTTTTCTTTTTTATTCAAACTGGCCTCATCCAGCACCCTGACTCACCTGCCTCCTTCTCCCATTCACGACCACTCCCTTAATCAATAAACCTTCAGAACAATGAGGTTCTCATCTGTATCAAATAATCTTAAGAACAAAGTGTTAATGGCAAATGACACCAGCATGTTCAACCTCGATCCTTCAGTTTTGGCTAAGAAAAAATTCAGAGCCAAGACTCAAATATACAAAAGTTTATTTAGATAGTTACAGAGATAGAAGTGAGCTGTGGGAGAAGTGGGCCAGCTGGGCTACTTGGGCTCAGGAAACAAGTTACAGAGGCAAAAGAGGGCCCTTGCAGATTAAGAGAAAGGCAAAGAAGCCCTGCCCGTGTTGCTACGTGGTTACAGCATCAGCCTCCTCACTGAAGGGTGTCAGGTTCAGTTGTCAGGCAAGGGCAAGTACTTGAGTTGGAGATTCACTCCCCACCCCAGGTCCAGGCGAATACAGGAGGCAACTGGTAGCAACTAGTCAACGTGTCTCTTTCACATCTCTCACATCGAAGTTTCTCTCTCTCTCTCTCTCTTCCCCTCCCTCCCTTTTACTCTCTCTTAAAAGCAATGGGGAAAAATATATCCTCAGGTGGGGATTAACAAAAAACAAAAAAAAAAGAGAGAGAAAGACAAAGAAAATGCACCTGGGGGGAGAAGAAAGGGAAAGATGTGGGCATGCTTGAGAGAGAGAGAGAGTGTAGTGCTGGCTCCTTTCTCTTAAGTGCTTTTATCTGGAGGTCTTGGGAGGATCTCAATAGAATATTAATCAACTTTCCAGGTGTGTCTTCTCAGGGTCTGGTCTTCAATGATTAGATCAGTGCCAGGACAGTGGATCATTATTCATCACAGCTGGTCCTGATGTCAGCCATGGTGTCACTTCTGGCGTTGCTGCTTTTCTGGGCCTGAAGTTAAAACACAACTGAGGCCTAGATGTTAACTCTAGTTTGACCAAAACTCTATCTCTGCAATTAACAGATATGAGGCTTTGCACCTAAGATTATTTGATGGGAGTCAGACCCTCATTGTCTTTAGGGCTTAATGCTTAAGGAGGAGTCATTCAAGGGCTTATATGAGAGTTATATGAGACTTTTCTCTGATTCCCCCCTTGTTCGTCCTCTAAGGGACCTACTGCATGACTAGAGACATGCTAGGGGAGGAAAGGTCAGGAGACAGTTCAAACCACATGATCTGTGATTTGAAAGGTCAGGGGGCTCTAAACCACATGGCAGCAATATTCTAGGGGAGAAAAGGTCACCCTGGGGGCAGTGTCCCACCTTAAAATTGTTCGTGGCTAGGCAACTGGGGCTTATAGCTCTGGTGACCTTCTATACCTAGCCTATTGTTCCTACCCTGCTCATGTCTGTCTAACTATTATATCAAAAGCCTCAGGTCTGTTGAACACAGAGAGAAAGTTTTTGGTCAAGCTAGAGATAACATCTAGGCCTCAGTTGTGTTTCAGCTTCAGGCGCAGAAAAGTGGCTAAACCAGATGAAGTGACACCATGGTTTACATCAGGACCAGATGCACTGACCAATGCCCCCCACCACCCTGGCACTGACCAATCAGTAGAGATCAAAACCAGACCAGGACCCTAACTCCCTTAGTCACTGTGATTAATAATTTCCCCCCATATAACCTATTCCCTGGAAGCCATCGGGGAGCCAGGCCTTTCAGCATTAGCTCACCTGTCACCTGTCACTTTCTGAAAATAACCCTTTCTTTGCTGCAAAATCCTGTTTGTATCTTATTGGGCTCTGATTTGTGCAGGCAAACAGACCCCTTTAATTTCATAACACACTCTTTTCTGTTGCTTTTTTTGTGGGATTTTTCTTTATTCAGTCTTTGCTCTCTTTGATTTAATTTCTTAGGATTCTATTGATATATCCTAAAACTCAGGGATTCTTTCCACTGTTAAAGAGAAAACCAAAGGCCCAAAACAGTGTCTCTTGTGCTAATGCCCATGATATCAAACCAAGATTTTAGCACCTGATCAAATTGCTGTTTTGACTTTTCCTAGAAATATAGTCTTAACCAACCAGTCTGGAATTTTCTGGTCAAGTAGTAGTAAGATAATCTGTCACATGAGCCCTCTCCATCCCCCATAGAAAGAAGAGGCAATGTGCATGATAAAAACCCTTGCCATTCCCTTCCACCCAAAAGAAGATGCCTGGGTCTAAACATAACCCTTTCTTTTCTTTTGTTGATAGCTTCCTTGTCCCACCATTCTTTTTACGAATCCCTCCATTTTGTATAACCCCTCAAAGCACCCTTCTCATTGCTTGTTGGGATGCTGCTCAATTTGTGAATTGTTTAACAGAGCTATTTAGAGCTTCAAATTCACTCTGTTGAATTTTACTTTTTAACAACTCAGCACTGTGCAATATACTCACGAGCATTCTTAATTTTTGTTACAGCATTTTTTTATCTCTAGCCTTTCTTGTTGGCTCTTTCTCTCAGCTTACATTGCTCCTTGGTTCTTGTATGCTGTCTATTTTATCTATAGAGCCCTTGGGATAGTAATTATTGTTGTTTTATATTTCCAGTTTGATGGTATCAACATCCCTGTCATGTCTGGTTCTGATGCTTGGTTTTTCTCTTCAAATTGTGTTTTTTGCCTTTTGGCATGCCTTGTAATATTTTCCTGATAGCCAGACATGATGTACCAGGTAAAAGTAACAGCTATAAATAGACTTTTAGTAGTGTGGTGGTAAGGAGGAAACATGTTCTATAGTCCTATGATTAGGCCTCAGTCTTTTAGTGAGCCTGTGCCTCTGGACTGTGAACTTCACCAGTATCTATCAGTTTATTGCCACCCTTTTGGGTAAGACCATATAACTAGTACTGGTTGGAGTAGGGTATGTCCCTTCTATGTGGAAGGCTAAAGCTGTCTTGAATTAGGTACTTCTCTTTCCCTAGGTCAGTTACTCTTTGTGTAATACTCCAGCAGGTTAAGCTTTGCTAAATTAGTTTTACACCAGTAAAGGCCTTGTTAAGAGGACAGTGCTCTGGAGTATTTCGAAATGGTTTATTTAGGATATTTAGTGTGGGAACATAGTCGAGGTACTGGAGATAAATCTCATAATATTGTGGATGCCTCTCCTATGACTGGATCCCCTTGGAATACTTAAATACCAGACTTTTTCACATGGAGATTCCAATAATTTGTTGGTTTTCCAACTTCAGCTCTGTTTCCTGTGGTGGTGTCTACTCTTGAGTTTCTGCACAGTTACATGTGACTTTCTGTATTCACCTGCCTGTCTCTCCAACCTTGGAGACATCCATTTGCCCTGTGTCCTCTAGTGTCTTAAGCACCTGAAAAGAGTTGCTGACTTTTTAGTCTGTTCAGCTTTTTAGTTGTGATTAGGATAGAATGGCAACTTCCAAGCTCCTTATAGGCAGAAATGGAAATCAATGTTATTCTTAAAAGTAATTTTGAAACAACAGAATTTAAAACTATTGAAGTTTAAAATATAATATTATATTTCAGTATATTCATCTCTAAAATGAAGACAATAACAATGTCTACATTATAAAATTTTTGTGAGGATTAAATGAGTTAAAATAAGTCAAACACTTATGGATAACCTGGTATATAGTAATCATATGTGTTAATTTTAATTTTTATCATGGTAAGACTTATATCAAAGTATAACTTATTCTTCCTGGTAAATTCTAAGTTAGAAGTGATCATTAGATATACCATAAATTAATTTGAAAATTATTCTAGAGAGTTGAAACAAACTTTGTAACTGTAGAATACAATTTAGTAGGTTGACTATAAAATTTGGATTGCCCAAGGCAATTTCAGTTTTCCCAGGATGATCTCTATTTATGCTTGTTGTCTGCTTGTTGTCCTTGAATACTTTCTAAAAATTGAGACATAATTTTCATACAGCATTGTGTAAGTTTAAGGTGTACAGCATGTTGATTTGATACATTTATATATTGCAATGTGATGACCACTATAGTGTTAGCTAACAGTTCTATCATGTTACATAATTATCTTTTTGTGTGTGTGTGTGTGTGGTAAGAACAATTAAGTTCTAGCCTTTTAGCAACTTTAAAGTTTGTAATAGAGTATTGTTAACTAGAATCCTTATGCTGTGCATTAGATCTCCAGAACTAATTTATCTACTAGTTGCAGTATTATCCCCCTAAGCAACATCTCCTCAATTTCCTCACCACCACTCCACCCCAGCCCCTGGTAACTTGTTTTATGAATTTGGCTTCCTTTGTAGATTCCACATATAAGTGAGATCAGACAGTATTCTTTTCTGCCTGACTTATCTCATTTAAATAATGCCCTCAAGGTCATTCATTTGTTGAAAGTGGAGGGATTTCCTTTTTTCTTGTGGTTGAATAATATTCCATTGTATATTTATTTATATGCCACATTTTGTTAATCTGTTCATTCATTAATTAATACTTAAGTTGTTTCAATATGTTGGATATTGTGAATAATTCTGTAATAAACGTGGGAGTGCAGATATCTTTTTAATATCCTGTTTTTATTTCCTTCAGATATAGACCCAGAAATGGGATTGCTGAATTATATCATAGTCTTTTTAATTTTCTGAAGACCTTCCATACTGTTTTCCATATGGCTGCACCAATTTACATTCCCACTGACAGTGCATAAGTGTTTTCTTTTCTCCTCATTCTTGCCAACACTTGTTCTTTCTTGTCTTCTTTGTGATGGCCATTCTAACAAGTGTGAGGTGATATCTCACTGTGGTTCTGATTTGCATTTCCCTTGATGATTGGTGATGCTGAGGATCTTTTCTTGTACCTGTTGGTTATTTGAATGCCTTCTTTACAAAAAAAAAAAAAAAAAGTCTATTTAGTTCTTGTGTGTCCTGGCATGCTTTTAATAGCCTCCTTTTCACCCTCAAAAGTAGCCAGTTTGGATAGTAAATGTTATGAATACTCTATAATTAATGGGACAAAACCGTGTCACTTGAAAGAACATGGTTAAGATAAGAAAATAAAAATTTATTATTTAATTTACCTAATAAGTTGAAAAAAATTCTTCTTTTAGGCTTAAAAAACCTGTTAGCAATTAATAATAATTCTTCATGTGTTTATTTAACAAATACTTATGTAGTTCCTCTTTTGAGGATAAAGCTTTGAACAAGACAGAAAAGCTCCTTGCCCATGGAATTTACATTTTTGTGAAGGACAAAGATAATGAACAAGTATCTATAATAATAACACACAAATAAAAACTTTTAAATTCTGTTTTAAATAAATAAGGTAAGATTGATTTTGATAAATGCTCTAAAGAAAATAAAAATTATAAGGGAAAGACAGTATCTGGATGTTATGAAAAGAGCAGGACTGTCCAAAAATGTTCTGGTGTTCCATACAGATTGTTCAGATTTGGATAAGATACCTGGGACAAACCCTGCTCTCACCACCTGTCCTTTCTGCTGATGGACAATCTCCTTCAGAGCTCAGCTTCACAAGAAATCAGTATGTTTTGTCACCTGGGCCAGGAGCTATCACCTGTAGTTCATAGACAATTCCCATTTCTATAAAAATGGATCCTTCAAATCCAGACTCTCTGATGCTCAGCCAGTCTGATGTCCTCTATTAATAAGGTTGCTTTCATGCCTGATTATTACAAGGGAGACAAATGAGGGGACAGGTTTTCCCCAGTGGAATATAAACCTAAATTATATATTCAGCCTTGCTCCTTGAGGTGACACATCTCTCTCTCTCCTTCCCTCCCTCTCTCTCTCCCTCCCTCCCTCTCTCTTTCTCTCTGGATGATGGAAAAATCACATGTATAGCTGCCTTCTCTCTTGATGATGCTGACCTTGAAGTTTTGTATTTTATTTTAAAAATAATGAGAAATCATTGAAAGGTAAAGCCAGGAAATAACACAATCTGATTTGATTCAAGAAGATTATTCCGATGGCTATGTACATAATGCATTGAAGAGGAATAAGAATGAATGTGAGGTCAGTTAGAAAGTTATTGCCAATATCTAAAAGAAATGATGTGGCTTGGACAAAGATGATGGTGGCAGAAACTGAGTGAAACGGAGCAATTATAGAAATATTTTACAAAACTCATAAATGAATTATAACTAAGAGGCAGGAAGATGGAAAGAACCAAAAATAACTTCTCTGTGTTTGTTTGTTTTCTTTGAGTCATAGGAGGGTGGTTTGGGAGCCTAATTCCTTCCTGGGATTGTTAAATGGTATGCAGGTCTGGGAGGGGAATCCTGACCCACAGTAGTCACTGAACCTTACTCTAGTTCACCATTCAGCAGAAGTAATCATCTCATAAAAATATACATGGAAAGTTCTCTGTGTAGTATTGGCATCCAGGAAATTGATTGATTATATTAATGTAAATTTGAATATGGGTGTTGGGAATATTCAAACCTAGTCCCTTGGATAAGGAGCACACAGAGACAAACTTGTCTCTGGGATTCCCTTTTCCAAAGAAGGGACTTGGGTCTGGGTCATGTTTTCTATTTATTTCAATAGTTATTTTGTTCATTTTTATTTAATTCTAGCTTTTCTAATTAAATTTCCACAACCCTAAACCTAATTTTTGAATGATCTTTTGGTCTTTAAGTTCTTAGCTATTTAACCTATAACTTTCTCTCTCTCATATAGGCAATCTAAAGTGATTCCACTTTGGAGAAAAATTCTTAGAATGGGAGAGACGTTTGGGTCTCAGCTTTTTAAATGCTTACTTTATTTAAAGCATATATATATATATATATATAGCACATATATATTATATTTTTTACATATTTTCCTAAGTATAATTTAGCATGACAGTTATTTCTATTTAATATCATAATATTAAAAATATAGTTACTAGTAAGCAAAATAATTTTACAACTTCCAAATATAATGCTGTATTGGCAAAACACGTTGAAATACCTAAAGAAGAAAAGGGGGAATTAACATGATTAATGGAACTGTGGATATTTTTCCCCCAACTCTCTTAATTACACCAAATTTGGTATTATTAAATGTGACATTTCACCTATCATGTTTTAAGCTTCTTTAGGGAAAATAAAAAATACAGCAGTTTTTCTCCTTCGGAATAAAAGACCAATGTTATGTTGTTATGGCAACCAAAATTGAAAAACATTTAAGAGAAGGGTGGTACTTCAAAAGTTGCTGTAACTTGCTAATCATGCATGAATAATGTCATTTGTTTGAAATATGCTCATCGTTACATGATTATAGCTGTTCCCAAAATGTTGCAGAGTATTTTTAGGAGAATTACTTCATTAAAACCTTTTAAAAATTAACAAGTCAAATATTTATTACTTTCTTTAAAAAATGATTCCCAGCATTTTACTAGGCCTAGTATATTCACATTTATTTTCTAGTAATTTATACATAAACAGAAACTTTTATATTGACAGAAAGTATGCATAACTCATAGCTAGGCAAGAGTCTATTAATTATAAGTCATACTGACAACTATTAATTAGTTTTTACATGGAGGATGATGCCAACATTTTGGTTGACTTTTTTTTCTGTACTGACTACTTGATATCACAAATATAATAACTTTCATGTATAAAAGTTAATGATTATGTAATACATATATTATGTATGTCAATATTTGTCAATAAGTTGTTTCATTCTATTTCTAAAAGTAATATTGTAATCTTCTAGTTATTATTTTTATATTATCTTAATACATGTGAAACCTTTTAATTAAACATGGAGATAATATCGCTATATTACTTACAAGATCAATAGAAATATTGATACTTATACCTGATTTTAGTACCAAGCATACTCTAATCAACCCAAAGACTAATATAATAATTGTCATCTGTGTGCACACTTCTTTTCTAAGTGTGAATTTTAGGTCTATATCCCCATAGATTCTGATTCAATAGACTTGGTATTGTTCTCTGATATCAGTAGTGTTCAAATTTCATGGTTACTCAGGGTAGCATCATCACTCTTGAAGGTTCTTTGGACTCATGTTTAAGAAAGGAAGCATCTTTTTAAGTATTATGAACATTTTTGAGAATTCTGCCAGGGAAAAATGCAAGAACATTGTTTCTGAACTTTAACAGTGAGTCACAATATATCTGAAAAGGATTTTCTTGGAAAATATTCTCCATTCAATAGAATTTGTCAGTAACTTTTGTCTGGAAGAATGCTCTGGGATTAGAGGAACAAATCAATGGTCATGATGACAGATGGGACCTGTGGCCTTGCTATTTTGGCTTGCTAATTATATTTTAATTTGTTTTTAATCGAGCTAAAATATTTGAATTGTAGTTCAACTTTAACCATTTAATTTTTAGCTTCTCTTCGGGAATCAGAAGTTCTGGTAGCATGGAGCCTGCTTTCCCATTGAGACTGAACTGTGCTGTCACTTAAGATGTAACTGGGCTCTCCAAGTTACCACAGCCCCCGCCTGGCAGTGTGTATGAGGGAATGTGCATACATACCTCTTTGCCAGGAACAAATTCATGGGCATGTAGCCTATGCAGTTGCACTGGGCTCTGTAAATAGATAGCCAGACCTGCTTTTGCTCAGATACATGACCTGTTTTCTGTAGGTGCACTCAAGCACAGCCATTGTCATTTTCAGCTAGTGAACTCCTCTACCACTTTCAAGATTCAGCTTAAATATTTTCCTCCAGGAAGTCTTATAAGAACTAGCATACTAATTCAAGTGCCCCCTTTCTTAGCTCCCAACGCACCCTATTTATCTATAAAACATAATGCAACATATAATGAAAATGTTTGTGTATATTTCCCAGTAAAACCAAAGATAGGGGGCAGTGTTCCACATATGAGCTATCTGTAGACAGAGAAAAAGTTGATAAAAGCGATGTCAGCCTCATACGAGCAGGGACAGGTCATTTATTCAGTCAGGCGTGCAGGCACAAAAATATATTGAGTTCCCGCTCTGGGCCATATTATATCTGTAGTATTTTGATAAATATCATAGCGGTGATATAAGCAAAGACTTTGCCCTCGGGAAACTTGCATGTTGGTGCCCAGAACATAATAGGTATTAATAATTACTAAATTAAACTCTCAAAGGCAAAAGAGAAGTATCATTTTTGAAGGATTCTAATGCTTATTTGTTCTGTTTGGTTTTGTTTTCCCTCCTGTAATGAAGATAAAGTAATCAATTTGCTTCAGGCTCAGGGTAGAAAACCATATCAGCTTATAATTTTTTAACTAAAGGTTAAAGATCAAAGCAAAATATTTTTCAGCTGATGGGAAATGAAACTGTCATAACCAAAGAGCCAGTTCCTTAAGAGTTAGGATCAAGAGAAAGTGGAGAAAGAACAGATGAATAAGTATATAGAAACAGTCAGTAGGGACGTAATAGACCAGATAAAATTTGTACAGAAATATAGAGTACAAGAATGCACCTTCTCTTAGCAAATTCTCTTAGCATTCATCAACAATAACAACAAGCAACAAAAAATAAATGTGAGAATAAAGCTTCACAGTTAAAGGTGAGTCAGAGAATAATGAAAGTCTTCTAAATCTCTTCAAGAAATACATGCTGAGTTCCTCTTGGTTAAGATCACTATGCAAAGTCAATAGCTTTGTTTACTAAGAAGTAGAAATCTTGTGCATGAAGCTTATTTTTGTGTGTGTGTGTGTGTGTGTGTTCAAAGAAATGGGAGGAAAAAAGAGAAATGAGACAAAAAATGGGATATGCAGAAGTTCACCTGGAGTGGTAAATGTCTAAACAGAGCCAATTTTCATTTTTGAGCTATCCACCCATGTGACATCCACAGGAACACCTCCAGGGGTAAATTAATGCATTTGGGTGGTCTTAATACTCAACAACAATGTTAGTTGCAGAATTACTTCTTGGATTTTGAGAGTCTAGGTACTTCATTGTTAAATAAAATATTGGAGTACTTCATTGTTAAATAAAATATTGTCATATATGTGTGTGTGTGTGTGTGTGTATCAGTTAATTTTACAAAGAGATGCTTAGTTATATTTGTTATTTCTAAACTCTGAAAAATAAAAAAAAGTAAGCCAAAAGTACAAACCTCAAGTTTTAACATAAATAATACAAAAAATATAGAAAACAGAAGAAAATATGAAAAGTTAAATGTTTATTAATCTTATTCCCCTTTCATTTTGCATTTTAGTATATTTTTTACAAACTTTAATGAAACAAGTTTTAAAAATATTTTTCTGCCCAGCCGGTGTTGGCTCAGTGGTTGAGCATTGACTTATGGACCAGGCAGTCACTATTTGATGCCCAGTCAGACACCTGCCTGGGTTGGGGCTCAATCCCCGGTGAGGGGCATGCAGGAGGCAGCCAATCAATGATTCATTCTCATCACTGATGTTTTTGTCTCTCTCTCCCTCGCCCTTCTTCTCTCTGAAATCATTAAAATTATATAATAAAAATTAATATATATATTTTTTCTGCCAATAAGCTATTCTTCTATATCAATAATTTAAGATGCACATGTTGTATTCCTTGAATATAAAATGATTTACTTTACCAATCCTCTATGTTTGAGGAGTCAGCTATAAATTTATCATTGATGTAACTAATGCTGTGACACACATCAGTCTGTAATCTTTCTGTGCAACTCTGAATATTTGGGGCAATAATCTCAAAGGATTATATTTCTTCTGGGATTGATATAGTGTTCTCAATTTTTCTTTAGAAAAGTTTCATCAATTTACACTCCACTTTTTAAAATAATACTTTATTAAATTTATTAGGGTGACAATGGTTAATATGAACATATAGGTTTCAGGTGAGGGTTTCTATGTTACAAGATCTGTATTTTGCTCTACATGCTCACTACCCAAAGTCAAATCTTCTCCCATCACCATATATTAAGACCGTTTTCACCCAACCCCCAACCCCTTCCCTCTGGCAGTTTTATATCCCACATATGAATGAAATTATATGGTTCTTAGCTTTTTCTGATTGACTTATTTCACTTAACATAATATTCTGAAGGTCCATCCATGTTGTTACAAATGGAGTATTTCATCCTTTATTATGGCTGAGTAATATCCCATTGCATACATGTACCACATTTTCTTTATCCAGTCCTCTATTGAAGGACACTTTGGTTGTTTCCATGTCTTGGCTACTGTGAATAATGCATCAATGAACATAGGGATCGTGTATCTTTGCAAATATGTGTTTTCAAGTTTTTGGGGTATATACTCAGGAGAGGGATTGCTGGGTCATATGGTAGTTCTAGTCTTAATTTTTTGAGGAATCGCCAAACTGCTTTTCATAGTGGTTGTACCAGTCTGCATTGCCACCAGCAGTGAATGAGGGTTCCCTTTTCTCCAAAACCTCTCCAACAGTTGTTACTGCTTGTCTTGTTGATAATAGCCACTCTAACAGGTGTGCGGGGGTATCTCTTTGTAGTTTTGATTTGCATTTCCCTAATTGCTAGTGAAGTTGAACATCTTTTCATGTACCTATTGGTTGTTCATATGTATTCTTGGGAGAGGTGTCTCTTCAGTTCCTCTGCCAACTTTTTGATTGGATTGTTTGTTTGGTGTTGAGTTTTATGAGTTCTTTATGTATTTTGGAAACTAAACCTTTGTCAAAGCTACTGTTTGCAAATATTATCTCCCATCTGGTTGGCTGCCTGCTTGTTTTGTTGTCAGTTTCTTTTGCTGTGCAGAAGCTTTTTAGTTTGATATAGTCCCATCCATTTATTTGACTTTACTTCCCTTGCCTTTGGGGTCAAGTTCATATAATGTTCTCTATGACCAAGGTCCATAAGTATGGTACCTATGTTTTCTTTTATGTAACTTAATGTTTTGGGTCTCACATTTAGGTCTTTGATCCATTTTGACTTATTTTTTATTCATGATGACAAACCATAATCCAGTTTCATTCTTTTGCCTATAACTTTCCAGTTTTTCCAGTACCACTTAGAGGCTATCTTTAATCCATTGTGTGTTTCTGGCTTCTTTGTCAAAAATTATCTGCCCATATACATGTGATTTTATATCTGGGCTCTCTATTCTGTTCCTCTGACCTGTGTGTCTGTTTCTGTGCCAGTATCATGCTGTTTTGATTATCATAGCTCTGTAGTATAATTTGAAGTCAGGTAGTGTGATACTTGCAGCTTCATTCTTTTTTCTCAAAACTGCTTTGGCTATTTGGGGTCATTTGTGGTTCCATACAAATCTGATGATTTCTTGTTCTATTTCTTTAAAAAATGACATTGGTATTTTGATGGGGATTGCATTAAATCTGTATATTGCTTTGGGTAATATGACCATCTTAACTATGTTGATTCTTCCAATCCAGGAACACAGGATATTTTCCCATTTTGTTGTATCTTTTTCAATCTCTTTTAATAATGCTTTGTAATTTTCAGTATATAGATCTTTCACGTTCTTTATAAGTTTATTCCTAGGTATTTTATTCTTTTGGCTGTAATTGCAAAAGGAATTGTTTTTTATTTTCATTTTCTGGTTTTGTTGTTAGTATACAGGAAGGCCATGGATTTTTGTAAATTGATTTTGGATCCTGCAACTTTACTGTATTTATTTATTGTTTCTAATATTTTTTTGGTGGAGTCTTTAGGGTTTTCTATACACAGAATCATGTCATCTGCAAAAGTGACAGTTTTACTTCTTCCTTCCCTTATTGGATGCCTTTTATTTATTTCTTTTGCCTTATTGCTTTGACTAGAACTTCCAGAACTATGTTGAATAAAAGTAGTGAGAGTGGACATCCTTGTCTTATTCCTGACCTTAGAGGAAAGATTTTCAGTTTTTCACAATTGAGTATGATATTAGCTGAGGGTTTATCATATATGGCCTTTATTATGTTAAGATACATTTCTTCTATTCCTATTTTATTGACTCATTTAATCATAAATGGATGTTGTGTCTTATTAAATGCTTTTTCTGCATCTATTAATAAGGTCAATGATTTTTATTCTTTCTTTTGTTAATGTGTATTACATTGATTGATTTATGTATGTTGAACCATCCTTGTGCCCCTGGAATGAACCCCACTTGATCATGATGTATTATTTTTTTGATGTACTGCTGTATTCAATTTGCTAGTATTTTGTTTAGGATTTTCGTATCTGTATTCATCAAAGATATAGTCCGTAGTTTTCTTTTCTATGTGTGTTATCCTTTCCAGGTATTGGTATCAGGGTTATATTGGCCTCATAAAATGTGTTAGGAAATATTTCCTTTTCTTCAATATTTTGGAAGAGTTTGAGGCTGCTGGGTGTTAACTCTTCTTTGAACATTTGATAGGTTTCACTGGTAAAGCCACCTGGTCCTGGACTTTTGTTTTTCGGTAAGTTTTTTATGGTTGTTTCAATTTCCTCACTGCTGATCAGTCTATTTAGATTTTCCAATTCTCCATGATTTAGTACAGGAATATTCTATATTTCTAGGAACTTATTCATTTCTTCTAGGTTATTGAATTTGGTGGAGTATAGTCTTTCATAATGTAGTATGATCCTTTGGATATCTGTGATATCTGTGGTGATCTCTCCTCTCATTTCTGATTTTGTTTATATGGGTCTTTTGCTTTTTTCCCTTAGTGAGTCTAGCCAGGGGGTTGTCAATTTTATTAATCTTTTCAAAGAACCAGCTCTTCGTTTTATTAATTTTTTGTATAGTCTTTTGTTCTCTATTTCATTCAATTCTGCTCTAATTTTTATGATTTCCTTTCTTCTGCTGACTTTGGGTTGCTTTTGTTCTTTTTCTAGTTCTTTAAGATGTGATATTAGGTTGTTTACTTGGGATTTCTCTTGTTTCTTGAAATAGGCCTGTAAAAATATAAACTTCCCTCTTATTAGTGCTTTTGCTGCATCCCAGAAGTTTCGATATGTTGTTTTGTCATTCTCATTTGCCTCTATCTTTTTATATCATCTTTTATTTCTTCTTTGACCAAGTCATTTTTAGTAGTATGTTGTTTCATCCCCATGTATTTGTGGGTTTCATTACTGCTTTATTGCAGTTGATTTCTAATTTCAAGGCACCGTGATCAGAGAATATGCTTGGTACATTTTCAGTCTTGAATTTTTTGATGCTAGTTCTGTGACCCAACATATGGTCTATCCTTGAGAATATTCCATGTGCACTGGAGAAAAATGTATAATCTGATGTTCTGGGATGAAAAGCTCTGTAAATGTCAATTATATCCATTTGGTCTAGTGTTTCATTTAAGGCTGATATTTCTTTATTGATTTTCTATTTGATTGATCTGTCTAAAGCCATCAATGGTTTCTCCCTTTAGTTCTGTAATTGCTTTATATATTTTGGTGCTCCCTGGTTGGGTGCATATATATTAAAAAGTGTAATGTTTTCTTGACGTAGTGTCCCCTTTATCATGATAAAGTGTCTATTATCATGATAAAGTGTCTGTTATCATGATAAAGTGTCTATCTTTGTCTCTTGTTATCTTTGTTACCTTGAAATCTATTTTGTTAGATATAAGTATAAGTATGGCTACACCTGCTTTTCAGTGGATGTTATTTCCTTGGAGAATCATTTTCCACCCTTTTACTTTGAATTCACCTTTGTCTTTGCAGCTTAGATGTGTGTCTTGTAGGCAGCATACGGTTGAACTTTGTTTTTTGATCGACTCTACTACTCTGTGCCTTTTTATTGGTGAAATCAAGTAATTATTTATGTATGAGGATTTCCTATAGCCATCTTATCTTTTGTTTTTTGGAGGCTCTGTGCCTCCATTGGTTCTTTCTTTTGGACTTCTGTCTGTTGTTTTAGTTTAGTGTGTTTCATACTTATTTCCTCTGTGTCCTCTTTTTTTAAGCTCTGTGTCCTGGTTTGGGGATTTTTGAGTGTGGTTACCATTAGGTTTATAAAAAATAAAGTTGCATATATGCAATAAATTTTTTTTCTTTCGAGTGCCTCTGATGTTCATTCTCCTTTGCCAGTTCAGTCCTTTACCCCTTTCCCTTTTATGTGTTTATTGTTACAAATTATCCTTGTTTATGCTGTATTTTTAGTGTTCTTACTCATAGTGTTGTGACCTTATGTACTTTGTTTCAGGTAAAATAACTCCCTTGAGTATTTCTTGCAGTGGAGGTTTTTAGTGATAAAATCTTTCAGCTTCTGTGTGCATGGGAATGTTTTCCCTTTCCTTCATGTTTAAAGGATAATTTTGCTGAATATATTATTTATAGCTGGTAATTTTTATCTTTCAGTATTTGAATATTTGGTTCCACACTCTCTTCTGGCTTGCAGAGTTTCTGCTGAGAAGTTGGGTGAAATTCTGATGGGTTTTCCTTTGTAGGTCACTTCTTTCTTTTCTCTGACTGCTTTAAGAATTTTTTTCTTTCTCATTAATTTTTCACAGTTTTAATACAATGTGTTTTGGAGAGGGCCTCTTTGGATTGAGGTAACTAGGTGTTCTGTTTGCTTCTTGTATTTTAGGATCTAGTTCTTTCTATAGATTTCTGAAGTTCTCATCCACTATTGGTTTGAATCAATTCTCTGTTCCTTTGTCCCCTCTCTTCTTCAGGAATGCCTTTAATTCTAATATTGCTTTTTCTGATAGAGTCAGATAGTTCTCATAGAGGTCTTTCATTTTTCTTTATGTTCAGTTCTCTCTCTTCTTCCTTCTGTGTCATTTCTAGACTCCTATCTTCAATATCACTAATTCTTTCCTCCATCTGCTTGACTCTGTTTTCTATGCTCAATAGCTCATTCCTAATCTCCTTAATTACATGCTTCATTTCCAGGATTTCTGATTGGTTATTTTTTAAAGTCTCAATCTGTTTGGTAAAGTACTCATTTTGTCTTTCTGATCATCCTCGTCACCATTGTTGTTCACAGTATTTTCTCCATTACTTCATCTAGACATAAATGTTCTTTCTATAGCAGTGTTCTCTGAAAAGGTCTTTCTACTATTTTCCAGTAGATGGTGCTGAATCGCAGATTTATTTATTTTTTCTTAAATATGTATTTATTGATTTCAGAGAGAGGAAGGGAGAGAGATAAAAACATCAGTGATGAGAGAGTCGTTGATTGGCTGCTTCCTGCATGCGCCCCCCCCCCCCCCCCAGGGATTGAGCCTGCATATGCCCTGGTTGGGAACCAAAACTCTGTGATCTCCCAAACTTGACCTTCACAGGCTTCCATAGGACAGTGCTGTAGAACTGTTTGGGGTTGGGGTTTGTTTTGCCCTCACCGTAATGGCTACCTGACCTCCATGGGGTACTGCCCCAAATACCCAACCTGGGGATCAGTCACAGAGGGAAATGGTGGTTCTACTCTAATCACTTCTGGTTTCAGATAAAATGTTCCTCAATCCAACACTGAGGACAATGGAAGATGAGTTTTTGGAGGACAAGGGGCAGCAATGCTCTGTGTACCATTTCTTTGTCAGAAATATCCCCTCCCTACCATGGAGAGCTGCGAGGCATAACCCCTGTGCGCTGTCAGGTATCTGCTGGCTCAGTCACTGTTCATTCTGCTCCTCTTGCTGGGCTTCCCTGCTCAGCTCTCTCTTCCTCCCAGTTGGCTGAAGGAAGCACCTGCTACCTCTGGCTTCCTGCCCTCTGCTGGCCACTCTGCAAGCTCCCAGCTGCAGGCCTGCTTTGGAGATTTTCTTCTTTCTCAGCTCCTGCTTATTCTTGGTTGCCGACCTTTAGATGTTTCAGGTTTCTCAGGTGTGCCTCTGTGTTGAGTAGGAAATTTTTTGTTGAGTTATAATTGGTTAATTTGTTGAAATTTCAGGGGGCGAGACCAAGGGTATCTTTCACACCACCATTGCTCTGACGTCACTCCCTACTCCATGCTTTAAGTGTGGGTTTATAGCTACATATTCAAGCAGCACAGAAGAGTGTCATTCTTTTTCTTTTTTGGCAGCAAACATATACCTTTTTGTATAAAACAGACATCCAAGTCTGTGATTTTATTCCCCCATTTTTAATTTAGTGCGTATGCCTAATTTAATGTATATTTAAGGTAGAATGGTTTATATATATATATATGTATATAAACCATTCTATATATATATAATATCTTATATATATATATATATAAACTATTCTCTATATATATAATATCTTCATTGATTTCAGAGAGAGGAAAGGAGAGGGAGAGAGATAGAAACATCAATGATGAGAGTCATTGATTGGCTTCCTCCTACACGCACCCAACTGGGGATCGAGCCCTCAACTCAGGCATGTGCCCTGACCAGGAATTGAACTTCGATCACCTGGATCCTAGGTCAACGCTCAACCGCTGAGCCATCCCCAGCTGGGCTAGGATGCTTTTTGTTTCAAGTGACAGAAAACTAAGCTCAAATCAGCTTGAGCAAAAATGTCATTTTAATGATTTGCATTTCAAAAAACATAAACAAACAGATATCACTCCAGGCATTACTAAATACAGAGGTTCAAAATATTTTACAAAAAATTTTCCTGTCATATTCACTGCCTCTATTCTGACTACAGTCTCAAATAGATTATTCCTCATGTCACAAGGTAGTAGCCACTCCCAAGAACAGATATTTCCAGTTTAAAATAAAGCTTAAAAGAGCAAGAACTTTTGCTCCAGCAAATATCCTGAGTCATTCTCTTCAAGCCAGCATCAACTCTGTAGCCATATAGTATGCAATTGCTAGATTTTGATAGTAGCTCATTAAGTGAAAATTAGGCTAATTCCAGGAGATGTTGAGGGGGTAAGTTACAAAAGGTCACTTTGTCATTGTCTGTGTGTGTGTGTTTTGATTTTTTGATAAAATTATATTGATGTTTTGTCTATGTTATTGGTTTTTCAAAGAATAAGTGCTTGGATTTACTTGAAAATTTTACTGTTTTCTTAAACATGAATTTTTACCTTAGCCTCAATAATCCTTTCCACTTGTTTTGTTTAATTTTAATTTGTTGGTGTCTTCCTCACTTTTTGACTTGAATACCATAAGTGTCTTTTTATTTATTTATTATTTATTTATTTATTTATTTATTTATTTATTTATTTATTTATTTATTTATGTATAATGCTTAAGCTAAGGTAAAACCAATTGGACTAAAGCATAAAAATTAAGAGTAGCTTTATAGAATGGATTCAGTACTTCATAAGTGAGTTTCTTATTTACACCAATTCAGCTTTTCTTTGTTGAAAAATTTCCAATTATCATGACAGAATACCAGCAAAGAGAGATTTCATAATATTCAAATAGAAAGATATCAGTTTCCTATGAAAGATGCAGAGAAAAGTGGCATCCTAAAGGACTGATCTTGAAACCACTCTAAAGGTGATATTATTTACAATCAGAATTGGGGGTCCTTTTGACACAAGAGAAAGATACAAAGTGAGATTAATGGGTTTAATAAACATATACAAAGTTTCATCACTGAAATAAGGATGAACAATGAATCTAATGCAAATTATTTATGTAGACATACATTAAACAATTTAATATCTAATTTATAAACTAAAGTTTCATACCACTATATCTGCTCTTGTGTTTTTGATAGCATTTCTTTAACTTACATGTGCTAACTGCTCCCTTGCTACTCCTTAGAAAATAATATTTTTAAAATTTATTTATTTATTTTTTAAATTTTTATTTT
Source organism: Miniopterus natalensis (assembly GCF_054644295.1). Lineage (NCBI taxonomy): Eukaryota > Metazoa > Chordata > Mammalia > Chiroptera > Miniopteridae > Miniopterus > Miniopterus natalensis. The sequence continues at coordinate 29,536,772 of NC_142090.1, forward strand.
TGTTTAAAATATTACAGATGTCCCTTTTTCTCCCCAATGACCCATTCCACCCAGCCCCTCCACCCCCAGTCTCTCTCCCTACCATTGTCCGTGTCCTTGGGTTGTGCATATATGCATATCAATTCTTTGGTTACTCTCTTCCTCTTCACCCACCCGCCCTCCTCCATCCCTCTGACATTTGTCAGTCTGATCTATGCTTCCATGTCATTGAATCTATTCTGTTCATCAGTTTATTAAGTTCTTTAGATTCCACGTATAAGCGAGATCATGTGATATTTGTCTTTTGTTTCCTGGCTTATTTCACATAGCATAATATTCTCCAGGTCCATCATAATAACTTTTTTAATATTAAAAGTAGCCACCTTTTGCTAGGATGAGATACAATGGAATGAAGCTGTTCATTATTCTTTTACTCAGGCATTTAACTAACAATGATACCCTTTGTGCTTAAGACAACATATTTTTTCATGGATATAACAGAACAAAAGTTCTTATAGGCATATGTTTTCTAAATAAACTGACATATTTCTCAATAAATGATTTTTAGCATTTTCTTAAAATTACACTTCCAAACATCACCAGATCATATTGTATTTTTGCATCTCACAAGTCTATATAATCACATTTAAATCCTCTGAATAAAATTAATGTAAGTTTATAGCTATGTTTGTTATAGTCAAGAAGTAAGCCACTTGGGACACACCTGGCATTGCCTGTGAATAAATGAGGAAGATGTAAGATGAAAAACCTTCCACTTACTAATACAGTCTGCCTAGAGAATAACCAACATTAACTTACAAAATAGCTTGGTAGTTGACCCTGATGATAACTCAATACATTAATCTTGTGTCTAGGTGGCAAACTGTGGAAAGCCTCACCTCATCCACCTTATGAAATACTACATAATACAAACATGGGTGAAACTTATGTTATTTTCAAATACAACTTGCTGTACAAACAGAGCTTGCAGAGTCAGAGTCCCTAAGTTAGAATCCTGCTTATGCCCTAAATGACTCTGTAACCTTGAGTGTTTGCTATCTCTCTCCTTGCCTCAGTTTATGCATTTGTAAAACTGGAATAATAATAAAACCTATTTCACAAGCTTATTAAGAAGTTTGAGTAAATTAATATATCTAAAGTCTTTGTAACAGTGCTACTGTTTTGCATTTATTTTTTAGTAAGCTGCTTAGCCATGTCCTCCACCTTTCTCTAATGTTTGAGCTCCTATGCAGTTATAATATATAATCTCTGTATATTTTAAGCAATGAAGCCTGTGAACTTGAAAAGACATCCACATGCTGAATCAAAAAAAGCAAACAGGTGTTAGGGTTTCTGTAACTAGGCTGCTCCTCAGTCTGTGGAGGAAGGTAGCAGAGATGAGAAGATCTAGGAGCTGGTGCTTGATCCCCTAGTGGTTCAGAGTTTCTTAGTCCTCTCTAGCTGAAGCAGGTGACCCCCCCAAAAAATAGACAGATGCAAGAAGAATACAATAACTCCTGGGGGACTGATCAGGTAGTGTAGGTGGATACCACTTCTTGCTCCAAGTCAGAAGGCTACACATGCTCTGTGGACTCTCAGGACAATTACTGTGAAGCACTGTCCTCTTCTGATTTTGCAGACCTTAGAACTCTGCTGCATTATCCCCTCAGTGCCAGTCCCTGATCCTGCTATCTGGCTTGAGGGTAGCAGAACCAATCAGACTATGCTTGCTGTTTTCTTGTCCATATGTTTGACAACACTGAGACTGTGTAACTCTAATAAAGCAGGTAGCATTACTTCTCTACATGAAATTCTTGAGGTAAAACCCTGAGAATAGAAAGGCTATTAGTCTTCCAAAAATATAGAGAGAGAATATATTAGAGAATGACTCTACGTTCTCTAGATATTCTTTCTCTGACAAAGCAACTGTCTATAAAGAGTCTTTTTAAAGTCATAGTTTAGATGTAGCCTTCAGATTAGAGAGAGGCAGAGCAGAAGCCAAAAGGTAAAGATTTTACCACAATGCCACACAAGTGACATCTTCTATAAATGCTATTATTTTATAATAATAATAATAATTATTATTATTATTATTATTACTATTATTGTGACTAAAGATATAGGGTAGTCATTTACAAGGACAGACAAAAATTACCCCAAGATAATTTTTCAAGGACACTGGAGAAATTGAATCTCTTTAATAATAGCATCAAAAAAATTGGGGGGACTTATAGTAAGTGTGACACTGGACCGCTTTGGATAAAAAGTAGAAGTGTTCACTGCACAAGCATTTCCTTTGACTTTCAGATGCACATCCACTTTCAGCTTCAATAATCTACTTGCCCCTCCTTGACTTGTGGGATCCTTCCAGATGATAACCAACTCATGGTAGCAGACTTGCTTGACTTAGAATATTGCCCCACATTTCTTGTCTTATTCCATTTGGAACTGTTAAAAAGAATCTAGATTTTTTAATTTGTGAATAGCTTATAAAGAACAAGACACCCTAATACTAGGAATTGCTCCCAGTATTGCCTTGAGTGGGATCCTGAGAATTTCCACCATAGAAGATCAGACAAAGATGGCCCCAGCAGAAGAAAGTGACATCTTAGCACTGTCAGTTTGGACAACCAACCAAGGATTACCATTATTTGGACAATTTATAAGGTTGAGAAATCCTATTTGTTCAGAGGCTCAGCTCCAGGAGCAATGGACTCAGTTTTCCTCAATCTCCAGTAAAGAAGTGAATATTTGTACTAGAGCCTTATTGTACAGTACAGACAGTTGTTTATTGTGAGTTTAATCATCCTAAATCAATCTTTTTGTTATTTTCAAATAACCCAAAAGAGTAGATTGCATCTGACAATTTCATCAAAACTTGGGTATATAACGTTGGGAAAACAATAAAGCAGAATCTTTTGCTTAATGCTACCAAACAAGAATTTTTAGTCTATGAGGTATTATACATTAAATATGAAGCCCTAAGGAATCCATGGTTTCTTTCTGTTGGTGTGGTCTGCTTATTGGTTTTTTGCAAAATTGAGATCAGGATAATCTAAAATGTGAGAATTGTGACTTCTGACTATTCACTTTACTGTAGTGCCCATGACCCACACCAAGTTTTTTCTCATAACACCATTAATTATTTCTTTCATAGTTTCTATGGTAATTTGTAATTATTTTATTTCTTAACTTATTTATTGCCTCATGATTTCTAAAATTGATTAGAACAGAGACTTTGTTTTTCTTGTTCAGTGCTAAATTTTCAGCTTTAAATACAGAGCTGAGTGCAGCTATGTTAATCTTAGTTAAATATTTTTACCTGGCCCTCTTCCTTAATGTTGCACTTACACATGAGGGAATGAGACTTAATGAAGTTTCACTTGATGTATTGGAGATTTTCAAGGCAAAATCCAGAAGTGAACACTAGTCTGCTAACTCCCACAAGTTGCCGTGTTTAATTTGTTAAAAAAAAAAAAAAAAAAGTGGTTCTAATCCATGAGTGCATATTAGAATCACCTGGGGAGCTTTATAAAATTCTGATGCCCAGACCACATTTGTCATACGTGTGTATGAAGTTCTACTGAAGAGTCCAATGTGAATTAAGGTTGAGGATGTCTGTGTATATATGTGTGTTTGTGACCATTCTCTGTATGCACACACATAGGTGTGCAAGGGCAGAACCAGAGTTTGAATTTCATTTAGGAGCCAATGAAGAAGCAAAGCCAGTTTGGAGAAGGCTGATCTGGCAACTTCACAGGACAATTTGGCGTATAGGTAGAATGACAGCAAAGCAACAAATGACTAATGCAGTTCTCTAAATAAGAGGTAAGAAAGAACTAACTCAGGTGATAACAGTGATGATACAATGAAGAGAATAAAAATATATGTGAGACACATTGTGAAAATAGCTCTACAATACTTGGCAACAGACTGAATGTGAATGCTACAGGGGAGAAAATCTCCAGAGAGCCATGACAATTGTGTGTAACCTGATTCCTGAAACAATTTTTGTTATGCACATGTGGTAAGTTAGTATTTTGAATGATACTGTACCAATTTGCAAACTTCTACTTTCAGGGCATTAATGACTGAATAGTATAATCACTATGGTGTTATTTTTATTGACATTAGCATTAATAAATATTTCATGAGAAACCAAAAATTATAGTGCCTATACTTTGAAGAATAGGTATTCCTCCAAAATATGAAATACAAACCTCAGGTTATCACCAGTGCCAAAAATTCTGTAAATATTTATAAATAAAATAATTCATTTTAGTAGAAGATTAATTGCTATGAGTTGCAATTATGCTTAATGCAAAGTAGTGTGTTTATGTCATTACAAATTGGAGGATTTGAAGAACTGGGAAGCATGAATTCCAGCAGCAATTTTATTATTTATTTATTTATTTATTTATTTATTTATTTATTTTTTTAATTTATTTATATACTTAATATTATTTTATTTTTCAATTACAGTGAACATAAAATATTATATTCATTTCAGGTGTACAACATAATAATTAGACATTTATATAACATATGAAGTGATCTCCCTGATAAATCCAGAACACATCTGAGACCATACACGGTTATTACAATATTTTTTTAATAATAATTTTTTATTTTTCAGTTACAGTTGACATACTATATTATATTGGCTTCAGGCATATACCTCAGTGATCAAACATTATAAAACTTATTAAGTGATCATCCCAAAAAAATCTCATACCCAACTGACACTGAACATACTTATTAGAATATTATTGATTATATTCCCTATGCTGTACTTTACGCTCACATGACTACTCTATAACTACTAATTTGGATTTCTAAATCCCTTCACCTTTTTCACAAATACCCCCATTCCCCTCTCATCTGGCAACTGTCAAATTGTTCTCTGCATATATGAGTCTGTTTCTGTTTTTCTTGTTCATTTATTTTGATGTTTAGATTCAATTGTTGATAGATATGCAGTTATTGCCATTTTATTGTTGATATATTTGATCTATATTTCTTCTTCTTTCTTCTTTCTTCTTTCTTCTTCCTTCTCCTTCTCCTTCTCCTTCTCCTTCTCCTTCTCCTTCTCCTTCTCCTTCTCCTTCTCCTTCTCCTTCTCCTTCTCCTTCTCCTTCTCCTTCTCCTTCTCCTTCTCTTCTCCTTCTCCTTCTCCTTCTCCTTCCTTCTCCTTCTCCTTCTCTTTCTCCTTCAAGAAGACCCTTTAACATTTCATATAATACTGGTTTGGTGGTGATGAACTCCTTTAGCTTTTCCTTGTCTGGGAAGCTCTTTATCTGATCTTCAGTTCTAAATGATAGCTTTGCTAGGTAGAGTAATCTTGGTTGTAGGCTCTTGCTTTTCATCACTTTGAATATTTCTTACCACTCCTTTTCTGACCTGCAAAGTTTCTGTTGAGAAAAAAGCTGCCAGTACTATAGGAGCTCCCTTCTAGGTAACTAACTGATTTTCTCTTGCTGCTTTTAAGATTCTCTCTTTGTCTTTAACCTTTGGCATTTTAATTATGTTGTGTCTTGCTGTGGGCCTCTTTGGGTTCCTCTTGTTTGGGACTCTCTGTGCTTCCTGGACTTGTATGTCTATTTCTTTCACCAGGTAAGGGAAGTTTTCTGTCATTATTTTTTCAAATAGGTTTTCAATTTCTTGCTCCCTCTCATCATCAGGCACCCCCATAATGCAAATGTTGGTATGTTGGTATGCTTGAAGTTGTACCAGAAGCTCTTTACACTATTTTCATATTTTGGGATTTTTTTTCCTTTTTGCGATTCTAATTAGGTGTTTTTTGCTTCCTTATATTCAAATTTTGATTTGATGCTCAGTGTCTACTACTCTACTGTTGATCCCCTGTAAATTATTCTTTATTTCAGTTAGTGTATCCTTCATTTCTGACTGGTTCTTATTTATGTTGTTGATGTTTTCACTACATTTCTTAAAATTCTAAGTTCCTTGAAGTTTTCAGTAACGTCCTTGAGCATCCTTATAACAATTGATTTGAACTCTGTATCTGGTAGTTTTCTTGCTTCCATTTCATTTAGTTCTTTTTCTGAAGATTTCTCTTGTTCATTTATTTGTGACATGTTTGTCTCCACATTTTGGCTGCTTCCCTGTATTTGTTTCTATGTATTAGGTAGACCTGCTATGTCTCCGGGACTTGATAGAGTGGCCTTGTGTAATAGGTGTCCCTTAGGGCCCAGTGGTTCAGCCTCCTTAGTTACCTGAGCTGGGCACTTCAGGTGTACCCTTGTGTGGGCTGTGTGCACTTTCCTATTGTAGCTGAGCCTTGACTGATGTTGGGATCACTGAGAGGAATTGACCCCCAGGCCAATCAACTGTGAGGATTGGCTGTGACTACAGGAAGAGCTGCTGTGCAGAAGCAGACCCTATGGAGCAAACTTGCTTCAGTGGGGCTTTAGTGCTCACTGAGTCCACCCCTTGAGTGTGTCACTCATGGAGGTGGTAGGGCTGTAGCCCGGTGTGGTCAAAGCTGATCACTGGGTGCACTGACTCTGAGGCCTCCCAAGAATTGCAAGGTCAGCCTCTGCCTGTTTCCTGCCCAGAGTCACTTAGCCTGAACTACAAAGCAATCTGCAGGTGGCTGCTACTTATGTTAGGCTTGGAGGTACCCAAGAGAAGCCAAACTGTGGACCAGGGCGGGCTGCTGGGCCTTGGGTCACTTATTGAGAGGTATGGAGCACAATGATGCCAGCTGCTGATTGAGAGATTTTAGGAAAATCTGAAGCATGAGGCAAGAGAGGCCATTTGTATGGAAAAACCACTGGAAATGGCTTAGATGAGCCTGCAAGTAAGGAGGGGCAGGATCTCAGGGAATCACTATGGTGGGGCTAAAATGTGAGCCAGGTTGATGGAAATTCACATATTGTGCAACCTATTGGTTCTGTGGCAGGATGGTTTGGCAAAGGAATAGTGCCCACTGCCACCACTTCTGTCTGAGAAAAAGCTGCCCCTCCAGCTCTTGCCCTGCATCCAGATAAGTTAGTTTCTCCCTGAATGGCCCAGGTTCCTTTCAAGCTGCTGCCCCAGAGCTGGAGCTCAGAGGGAGTGAGTCCGAGTAAGTCTCTATGTGGGCCCTTTAAAAGGAACTGCCTTGGACTTCAGCAGCCTCCTTGTCACTCAGCCACAATCCTCATTGGGTTTTACAGCCAGAAGTTGTAGGTATTTATCTTCTCAGCACTGGAACCCTGGGCTGAGGGACCTAGTGTGGGACAGGGACACCTCACTCCTCAGGGAGGCTTCCCCAGCAAAGATATTCCTCCTGATTTTAAACCGCCATACTTGGGTGTGAGACCATGATTTTGTGATTCCGCCCTGTGTCTCTGCCCCTTCTAACAGTATCAATGTGCTTCTCCTTTAATTCCCTAGTTGTAGGATTTTCTTTCAGCTAGATTTCAGGTGGTTCTGAACGATGGTTTTTCTGTATTTTAGCTGTAAATTTTGATGTGGTTGTGGGATGTAATGAGTACAGACTTTACTTACATTTCCATCTTGACTATAAGCCTTACAATATTGTTGAATATATTCCCTAGGCTATATTTTAGACCCCCATGACTATTTCATAACTACCAATTTGTACTTCTTTAATTGTTTTTGAAATTAGTTTACAGTTTGACTTTTTATTAAAAATTTTTAATGTTGACATTATTGCAGACTCTCCCCTTACCCCACCCTTCACACCTACACCAACTTCCACCTCCTTCCTTGGCATTCACCAAACTACTGTCCATGTCCATGGGATATGCATATTGCTCTATATTTAATGTTTTCATTTTCTTTATGCAGTCAACCCCACTTCCCTCCCCTCAGGCACTAGCCAGTCTGTTTCATGTATCCATGCTTCCCATTCCATTTTGTTTGTCAGTTTATTTTGTTCTTTAGATGCCACATATGAGTGAGATTACATGATATTCACCTTTCTCTGACTGGCTCATTTCCCTTAGCATAATAATCTCCAGGCCCATCCATGCTGTCACAAAGAGTAAGAATTCCTTCTTTTTAACAATTGTATAGTATTCCGTTGTGTAAATGTACCATAGCTCTTTTATCCACTCATTTGCTTATGGGAGCTTGAGCTGTTGCCAGATTTTGGCTATTGTAAATAATGCTGTTGCAAACAGAAGGATGCATATATTCTTTTTAATTGGTGTTTCAGGATTCTTATGATATATTCCCAGAAGTTGGATCACTTGGTCAAAAAGCAGTTTCATTTTTAATTTTTTGAGGAAGCTCCATACTGTTTTCCACACTGACTGCATCAGTCTGCATTCCCACCAACAGTCCACTGGGATTCACTTCTCTCCACATCCTTGCCACCACTTGTTGTTTGTTGATTTATTGATGGTAGCCATTCTGGCAGGTATGAGGTGATATCTCATTGTAGTTTTAATATGCATCACATTTTTATATGTCTATTGGCCATCTGTATGTCCTCTTTGGAGAAGTGTCTACTCAGGTTCTTTGCCTATTTTTAAATTGGATTGTTTGTCTTTCTGGTGTTGAGTTGTATAACTTCGAATGTGCCATTGGTGAATATATTCTCCCACACAGTGGGTTCTCTTTTCTATTTGTTGATGGCTTCTTTTGCTGTGCAGTAGATTTTAGCTTGATGTGTTTCCATTTGTTTATCTTTTTCTGAGTTTTCCTTTCCCTCAGAGACATATTGGCAAAAATATTGCTATAAGAGATATTTGAGATTTTACTGCCTATGTTTTTGTCTAGGATTTTTATGGTTTCATGACTTATATTTTAGTCTTTTATCCATTTCCAGCAATAATTTAATTACAATATTGGGATAATTTTATAAAGTCTCTTGATCTCACTTGTCTTATCTGTAAACTGAAAAAAATAATATTTTATCCACCTGACAGCAACAACACTGAATCAGATTTTTCCCCATGCTGTAATTCTTCAAATATATATACTATGTCACTATACTGTATTTATATGTGTATATGGCCATTGTGTGTGTGTGTGTGTGTATGATATAGTATAGAAAAAGCATTGGATAATGGGTACAATTATTGTGATTAAGTCTATTTCAAATGATGCAATAATTAGGTAAATAATTTTTAATTTTTTTTTGAGTTATAAAGTTTAAAATTCAATATCATGGAAATTGATACTCTCAGGGCATGAGTGTAGCAAGATATCAGGGAAAATTGACATACTGAATTTCTGTAAAGATAAGAAGACAGTGCCCTAGATCTAAGAAAGTCAGAGGAGTCATAAAAATGTTCTAGAGACTTTCTTCATGCACTGATTATATGAAAGCACCTGAGGCATAGGGTGATAATGTAAGGCATTTATATAATGTTTTTAAAAAATGATAAAAGTGACTTTGTTGCCATTTTCAAATTGAGAGAGATGGCTTTTGTTTTATAGAAAAATTTAAGAGAATTTTCAAGAGAAGCCTTCTGCTTTATACAAAGGGCAGTGGTGCATTAAAGAAGGCACTTTATTTGGTGCCATTTTTGCAGATTCCTTTTCACCTTGCCTGTGTAGACATGTAAGTAAAATAAATTAGTGATTTACTAGGAATGAGTTAATGAAGTGCAGCAATTAAGACTGCCAAGTAGAGGAAGAATTCAGTTTTTTTATTTTAAGCCACCAGAAACCTATAACACCAGAGGGAAAGAGTTACACCATCAGCAAATCCACAGAAAATGCTTTCACACCACTGGAAAAAACTCTGCCAAATTTCACAAGGAATTATGAAGAGAAGCAGACAAATTAAGCCAAGCCATGAAACATCAGCAAGATAAGTGTGAATGTCTGATAAGCACCATATCCCTGACACATGTCAATTTAGACAAGCTGGCCAGAAGATTATATAAAATAAAAATACAAAATGATAAAAATATAACATTAAAACCATTGCTCCAATAAGGTTATTTTCAGAAAAAAATAAAATTGAAAGAAAATAAGTAATACAACAAATATTTATTGAGCACATATGATGTGCCAGACTTTGTGCTCAGGTATTTCAGTTGCCTTGGTGTGGTTTATGTTCTAGCGAAAGGAAAACAGAGGATAAACATAGTAAATTAGTATGTGAGGATGGAATATTCAATGGGTAAAAAAATAGAATAAGGGTTGGAAGTTTTGTTTCTACTTAAGGAAGATATAGTCAGAATAGTCAGGGTAAGATTCATTGAAATTTAAGCAAAGACTTGGAAATATGAAAGCATTAGCCAACTGATAAACTGGATAGAAGTATTCCTGGCAGAAGGAACAGCTAGAGCCAACGTCCTGAGATGTGAGTGTGCATGGCATGTTGAAGAAGAAGGAATTTAGTGTGGTTGGGAAAGCAAATATGAGTAGGAGTGTTGTAGGCAACCAACAGGTCAGAGAGCCAGTGGGTGTGAGTGGACCATGTAATCAAGTTAAGCCTGGAGGCCATCTTGGCTTTTACTCAGGGTTTTAGATAGAGGAATGACATTATTGGGACAAAGGAATTAGGACTTCTGTATTGAGAATAGGTTGGGACTGGGACCAGGCAATTATAGTAGCTTAGGAAAAAAACAGCATAACTTTCATGAGGATGTGCTCTGAGCTGATTTCTTATAAAGGGAGAGTTATGATTCATATCCAAGAGCATATAAAACATGGTGGACTTGGAAAGAGAGAATGAGGGAAAGGAATTGCCTTAACCTGGAGATTTGGCTCTTTTTTCTTTAAACATCTCCTTCAGGGGGTTCCTCCATTTTCCTAATTCAAGTGCTTGCTTTCTCCTCTAAATCCAAAGCCATATTGCTAGTTCCTTCCTCTAAACTGAGCTCTCATTCTTTGTCTCCAAATACCTGTTAGTTTCCACTTGGTCATGTGTCCACTTCTCCAAATCAGTGTTTTCAAAATGTATAATGTCATCACCCAATTTAATTGTCTTAATCATGAGTCTGTCAGTCATTCTGGGTTAAAATTGGAAACATCTCTCAGTTATAGTTCTTTATCCCATATATCTAGGCAATCTTTGAAAGATGTAATGATTCATTCAAAATATATAAAATTGTTTCTTCTCTTTCCTACATCTATCACCTGAAACAAAGTACATCTAGCCCTGTATTACTATAATAGTTTCCAAGAGTTAGCTCATCCATCCTGCTTGATCCTACCTAAAACTTTTATAAGCACTATTTTTGTTGACATGTAGAACACTTTAAAAGTCTACAGTTTGTAAACTACAAAAGGATTATTAGATGTACACATATTTTTAGAAAGAGCAAAATTAAAAGTCAGTAGTTTTGATTGTATGAATATTAATATTATCAAATATATGATGATTTGAAAAATAATCCAGGAAAAGTAGAAGTTTTTAAAAATGAGATTTCCACCCAACTGGCATGGCTCAGTGGTTGAGCATTGACCTATGACCTATGAACCAAGAGCTCACAATTCCCTGGGCACATGCCTAGGTTGCGAGCTGGAACATCAATAAGGGGCATGCAGGAGGCAGCCAATCAATGACTCTCACCACTAATGTTTCTATTTCTCTCTCCTTCTCCTTTCTTCTCCCTGAAATCAATAAAAATATATTTTAAAATAAATAAAAAATAAAAATGAGACTTTGTGTAAGCATAGTCAAGTTAGAAAAGTTGTTTTCAGTGTTGACATTCATTGTCAGTGGAGTGTGGGCAGAAGTTGAAATGGATAAAACCTTTTTGTAAAGCTATCTGGTAATACCTATTGAAAGCTTTTTAAAAGTCCCATTGATTATGGTGTAAGTTGGTAGTCTAGTTTCATTTTTTTGCTTGTACTTGTCCAATTTTTTCAACACCATTTATTGACAAAACTGTCTTTACTGCATTGTATGCTCTTGACTCCTTTGTCAAATATCAATTGAACGTATAGGTGTGAGTTGATTTCTGGACTCTGTTTTATTCCGCTGATCTATATGCCTGCTTTTATGCCAGTATCAGGTTGCTTTGATTACAATGGTCTTTTAGTATAGTTTAATATCTGGTATTGTGGTACCTCCAACTCTGTTCTTCTTATTCAAGATACTGAGCTATTTGGGGTCTTTTTTGGTTCCATATAAATTTTTTTGATATTTGTTCTAGATCTACAAAACATGCTATTGGTATTTTAGTAGGAATTGTGTTGAATCTATTAGACCAACAACTTACCCCATACACAAGAATAAACTCAAAATAGACAAAAGTCTTAAATGCAAGTCATGAAACCATAAAAATCTTAAAAGAAAACATAGGCAGTAAAATCTCAGAAAGTTCTCATAATAATACTTTTACTGATATGTCTCCTAAAGCAAGGGAAACAAATGTGAAGATAAACAAATGGGACTACATAAAACTAAAAAGATTCTACATAGCAAAAGAAACCATCAACAAAATGAAAAGAAAAAAACAAAACACTGTAAGGGAAAACATATTTGCCAATGATACATCAGATAAAGGATTAATTTCCAAAATGTATAAAGAATTCATAAACTTAACAAAAGGAAGACAAACAATCCAATTAAAAAATAGGGAAAAGACCTGAACAGACACTATTCCAAAGAGGACATAATGATGGACAATAGACATATGAAAAGATGCTCAACGTCAGTAATCATCAGTGTTGCAAATTAAAACCACAATGAGATATCACTTCACTCTGGCCAGAATTGCTACCATCAATAAATCAACGAACAAATGCTGACAAGGATGTGGATAAAAGGGAAGCCCAGTGCACTGTTGGTGGGAATGCAGACTGGTACACCCAGTGTGGAAAACAGTAGGTAGTTTCCTCAAAAAATTAAAAATGCAACTGCCAGGAGGGAAGATGGCATCACTGTGAGAAGCAGCAGAGCGCCCCACTCCCAGACACAGACCCGATTTACTCCTAAAATACTACGTAGCCAGCCTGGAAAAAACAGAGAAACATACCTGAGCAGACAGTGTGAGTGGGGAGCACTGAAGAAACATCATAGAGTCTGGTAAGAGAGGCGGGGTTAGGAAGGGGGAGTCCCCCTGAAGCCTGTGCTGGGCTCTGAACCTGGAGGCTTGGAGGCTGCAAAGTTCCCTCCCCTTGGGAGTGAAGGCTGGCATCCAAAAGTGGGGATCTCACAACTGGAGTGGAGGAGAGGGGAAGGAGTTCCCAGCATGGAAGGCAGAGGGGCCCAGGTGAGCCTGGTGAGTTTGCAAGGAGGGGACTGTGCCTTCCTAGAGAAACAAAGCTTCTAATGGCAGCTGTGACCAGCCTCTAATGCTCAGGGTGCTGACCATAAGAAAGGCTGTCCCAAAGTGTGTGGCACTCAAGTAGTAAGGGACCAGAGGTTGGGACTGAGCGGCCAAAAAAAGGGATCCTCTGCCTCCCTGTAAGGCATTGTGTTGAGCCCCAGAAAGCATTGAATTTATGTGGCATGGGGAAGGGGAGGAGAGTCCTCCAGCCCTGAGCTCCCAGTGAGGAAAGTCTGGGACCTGGGACCAACCCTTAGGTGGCACTGAGCTCCCAGTGGGGAGAATCTGGGATTTGTGACCAGCCCTGAGGGGTGCTGCAGTGGCACATGAAGCCACCCCAGCTTTGCTGGGATTAGTGGTGCGGGAGCTGCATAGAGTTGACTTTGGGTCCCCTCCAGCTAAGTGCCCTGGTGAGTGGGCAGAGGGACCTTGCAGGGCAGACTCTCTGCCTCTGTGCTGCTTTGTGTGTTTATGAGATCTAATCATGGAACTGGCTCCCACTTTCCCAGTGTGCACTGGGAGGACAGACCAGCTGAAGCTGGGATTGGGGTCTGCACAGTAGACTGTTTGAGGGGTGGGCCTGCTGCGACAAGCCAACCACATCTGGGAAGGGAGGAACAGAGCTCGTCTTTCTTTCCTGGAGCTTTGGAGCACCAGCCTCAACAGGAAAGGGACCAGTCCAGCTCACTGAAGCCCCAGACACACCCACAGGGCATAGTCTGAGGGGAAGGTGGAAGAGCTCACAGGAGGACATTTTAAGAATAAGACTCTAAAGGACTATTGTTTGGGAATTAGAGGAAAAGCTGAAAACCCCTACTGGGAGCTGGGCAGGCAAAGTGCTCACTGGAATGTTTTTTCAATCAAACCCACTGAGCCCAGGCTGTGGAAATAGCCCACATAGAAAATGCAACAGGCTGAAATCAATCTGAAACTGCAGCAAGCCAGTGCATGGGGAACTAGAGTCAGAGAATAGGGTAGAGACTGAGGAGCTGGCTGTGGAGCAGAGACTAACTACCTCACAGTGAGTGCCTGACAGCAAAACCTCTAAGTAAAGAGAGTGATGCACTGAGTTACACTAGCCATCCTGCACCCTAAAGACTCTACAGAAGACTCTGGAGCAAGACCAGGCAAATAAAAGGTGGCAAAATAACTGAAAAGAGGAGGTGGTTCATGAAGAGGTTCAGATCAACCACCTACCTAAGGACACCAGAGCCAAACCTAGACAGCTCCTCACATTGGCTGATACACAGGTACCTCCCAGGAGAATCAAAATTAGCATACAAAAAAGTGAGCCCCAGATAAGATAAGCTGCCCATAAGAAGCTCACCTTATTGACAGTCTTTTTTTTCCTCTTCTCTGTTTTTTAGTTTAGTTTTGTTTCTGTTTTGGGGATTTTTTATTTGTGTCTTAGTTTGTTTGTTTTTTCTCTTTTTCCCAGAGGAAAAAGAGAATGGGGAAAATTATTTGTTTTTTCTTCTTTTTTAAATTTTATAATAATTTTTTTTAAAACGTTTTAACTAATTTTTTTCCTTTTTAAAATTTTTCTTATAAAAGAATTTTGTTTTGCTTAGCTTGTTTTTAGTTTTATTTCTCCTTTTGTTTTGATTATTTGCTTTATTTTGTTTTATCTTTGCTTCTACTACCAAGACTTTCTTGATATCCCTGCTTAATGACTGGAACTTTATTATTATAACCAAGTCTATCTCTTTCCTCTATAGTTTCTCCCAAATCTCTTATCAGACTCCTTACCTGCCCAGGCTTTATCTCTCTTTCTCCTCTCAATCCATTGGCATAACATTTTTTTATCTTTTTTCTCTTTCTTCTTTTCTTTCATTCTTTTGTTATCCTCCATTCAGTCTTCCTGTCTTTTTGTTTGAGTGTTAGTTTCTCTTATTTCCTTTATAGTATTTTTATTTTTTCATTTACAACTATTATCCTATTCTTATTCTCTCCCTTAATTGTTTGCTGGCCTTTCTTTCAGAATATTTTCTCTCCCTCTATTATCTCCCAGTAGTTTCTCTATTTTTTACATTTTAGTTTATTATTGTTATTTTCTAAATTTTAATCACTGTAAACGACAATAAACTCTTCTCTCTCTAAAAATAAGTTTTCTTTCTCTCTTTTTTAAAAGGTTTTATTTTTGTGTGTGTGTACTTTTTTCTTCACACTCCCAGCTCTATTTTTACTTGGATTGTTTTCACAGTGACTATAAAGATATTTTGTAAGATACCCCTTGTTTCCTGGAAATTTAGTTATGTATTGTCCTGCCTTGCCAGCACCAGTACAACAGTTTACACAGTGAGGTTGGGGCTGAGACACACAGTTAACCAACCTGAGAGGAGAGTCCTCCCAAGGACTGGTCAACAACAACCTAGACCCAACCACAAAAGGAGAATAAAAAGAAACCACAAAAGGGATGCTCACAAAAGGGACATGCCTAGAGAAAAGAGCTCAGAGGTATAAGGAAAACACATCTCTGGGCTCCACTGGACTCCCAAGACAAAAATCCCACCCCACAAGACTGGGAGACAGCAAATATATCCAATATAGAGATACAAACACTAAGATAAACAAAAATGGGGAGACAAAGAAACAACCCCCAAATTAAAGAAAAGAAAACATCACCAGAAAAAGACTTTGATGAGATGGAGGTAAGCAAGCTATCAGAAACAGAGTTCAGAGTATTGATTATAAAGTTGTTCAAGGAACTTAATGAGAAAAACAAGGCAATAGAGGATAAGATCAAGGACTTTAGGAAAAACATGAAAAAAGAGATACATAACATAAACAAAAATCAGACAGAAATAAAGAATGTAGTGTCTGATATCAAGAATGCACTGGAAGGGTTTAAAAGCAGGCTCAGTGAAGCAAAGGATAAAATAAGTTACTTAGAAGACAAGGTAGAAAAAAATCACTCAAATCAGAGCAGCAAAAAAAAAAAAAAAGGCGTGAGGACAGTCTAAGGGAGATTTGGGACAACATGAAGTGAAACAACATTCACATATAGGAGTGCCAGAAGGGGCGGAAAGAAAGCAAGGGATAGAGAACTTGGTGGAGAAAATAATGACATAAAACTTCCCTTGGCTGGCCAGGGAGAAAGCCACACAAGTTCAGAAGCACAGGGGGTTCCAAACAAGAGGGTTCCAAAGAGACCAACTCAAGGGCACATCATAATTAAAATGGCAAGTGGCAAAGACAAAGAGAAAATATTAAGGGCAAAAGAGAGACAAGCTGTGACCTATAAGGGAACCCTCATTAGGCTTAAAGCAGATTTCTCAACAGAAAATCTTCAGGCCAGAATGGAGTGGCATGAAGTTCTCAAAGTAATGAAAAGCAAAAACATGCAACCAAGATTGCTTTAACCAGCAAGGCAATCATTTAAAATTGAAGGTGAAATAAAGAGCTTCCCAGACAAAAAAAAAAAAAAAGGCTAAAGGAGTTCAGTATCACCAAACCAGCATTGCAAGAAATGCTGAAAGGACTACTCTAGGACAAAGAAAAAATAGTGAGAGAAAGGTACATCAGCATAAAGGGGGAAAATGGCATCAAAGAAGTTTATATCAATAGTAACCTTGAATGTAAACAGAATAAATGGTCCAATCATAAGACATAGGTAGCAGAATGGATAAAAAACAGGACCCAAATATATGCTGTCTACAAGAGAACCACCTGAGACCAAAAGACTCACATAGGCTAAAAAGTGAAGGGATGGAATAAAATATTCCATGCAAATGGGAAGAAAAAGAAAGCTGGAGTAGCAATACTTATTTCTGACAAAATAGACTTCAAAATAAAGACCATAACAAGAGACAGAGATAGTCACTACATAATACTAAAGGGATCGATCCAACAGGAAGAAATAACCCTCATAAACATTTATTCACCCAATATAGGAGCACAATCATAGTGGGAGACTTTAACACCCCACTGTCAGTACTGGACAGATTATCAAAATAAAAAATCAACAGGGAAACACAGACCTTATATGGTTCACTAGACCTAATGGATTTAATT
The DNA here is from genome assembly GCF_054644295.1 of Miniopterus natalensis. NCBI lineage: Eukaryota > Metazoa > Chordata > Mammalia > Chiroptera > Miniopteridae > Miniopterus > Miniopterus natalensis. The sequence goes on from NC_142090.1 coordinate 29,553,973, forward strand.
GACATTTACAGAACATATTTCATCCCAGAGAAGCAGAATACACATTCTTCTAAAGTGTTCAGAGAACATTCTCAAAAATAGACCACATGTTAGGGAACAAGGTAAGTCTCTACAAATACAAGAAGACTGGAATCATATCAACCATCTTCTCGAATCACAATGCCATGAAACTAGAAATCAACCACAATAAAAAAACAAAAAATATTCAGACACATGGAGGATAAATAACATGCTATTAAAAATTGAATGGGTTATCAATGAGAGCAAGAAAGAAACCAAACACTTCATGGAAAGTAACGAAAAAGAACAGACAACAACCCCAAATCTATGGGACACAGCAAAAGCAGTCCTTAGAGGAAAATTCATAGTATTACAGGCCTATCTCCAGAAACAAGAAAATGATCTAATGAACCATCTAACACAACAACTAAAAGAACTAGAACAAGAACAGCAAGAAAAGCCCCAAGGCAGTAGAAGGAAGGAAATAATAAAGATCAGAGCAGAAATTAATGACATAGATACTAAAAAAACAATACAAAAAATCAATGAAACCAAGAGCTGGTTCTTTGAACAGATAAATAAGATTGATGCACCTTTAGCCAGACTCACTAAGAAACAAGGAGAGAGGACCCAAATAAATAAAATCAGAAATGAAAGAGGCAATATAACAACCAACCCAACAGAAATAGAAAGCATTGTAAAAAAAATACTATGAGCAACTATATGCCAACAAATTGGACAACATGGGTGAAATGCACAAACTCCTGGAAGCATACAACCTTCCAAAGCTGAATCAAGTAGAGGCAGAACACCTGAATAGGCCAATAACAACTAATGAAATTGAAGCAGTAATCAAAAAACTCCCAGCAAACAAAAGTCCTGGACCAGATGGATTTACAGGTGAGTTTTACCAAACATTAAAAGAAGAATTAACACCTATTCTATTCAAACTATTCCAGAAAATTCAAGAGGAAGGAAAACACCCAAACTCTTTTTATGAGGCCAGCATCATCCTAATCCCAAAACCAGATAAAGACACTGTAAAAAAAAATTACAGGCCAATATCCCTGATGAACATAGATGCTAAAACCCTCACTAAAATACCAACAAACCAAGATCCAGCAATACATTTCAAAGATCATACACCAAGACCCAGTGGAATTTATTCTGGGGATGCAACCCTGGTACAACACCCACAAATCAATAAAAGTGATACATCACATAAACAAAATGAAGGACAAAAATCATATGATCATATCAATAGATACAGAAAAGCATTCAAAAAATCCAGCAGCCATTTCTGATAAAAACACTCAGCAAAGTGGGAATAGAGGGATCATACCTCAACATAATAAAGGCCATATATGAAAAACATACAGCCAAGATCTTATTCAATGGGAAAAAACTAAAACCATTTCCCTTATAAAAAGAAACAAAACAGGGATGTCCACTTTCACCACTCTTATTCAATATAGTACTGGAAGTCCCTGCCGCAGCTGTCAGATAGGCAGAAAACATAAAAGCTATCCAAATTGGAAAAGAGGAAGTAAAACTTTCAATATTTGCAGATGACATGATATTGTACATAGAAAACCCTAAAGACTCCATCAAAGTACTATTAGATTAGATAAACGAATTTGGCAAAGTAGCTGAATACAAAATCAACATCCAGAAATCAGTGGCATTCCTATATACCAACAATGAACTTTCAGAGAGAGAAACTAAAAAAGCAATACCATTTACCATTGCAACTAAAAAAATAAGATACCTAGGTATAAATGTAACCAAACTATACTCAGAAAGCTAAATGACACTGAAAAAGGAAATAGAGGAAGATTTAAACAAGTGGAAGAATATACCATGCTCATGGATTGGAATAATTAACATCATTAAAATGTCCATACTACCCAAAGTAATTTAAAAATTCAATGCAATTCCTATTAAAATACTGACAGCTTATATCACAGATCTAAAACAAACATTTCAAAAATTCATATGGAACCAAAAAAGACCCGAATAGCTGCAGCCATCTTGAGAAAAAACAACAGAGTGGGAGAGATCACATTACCAGATTTCAAACTGTATTATAAAGCCATTGTAATCAAAATGGCCTGGTATTGGTACAACAGCAGGCATATAGATCAGTAGAACAGAACAGAGACCGCAGAAATAGAACCATGCCATCATGGTCAGTTAATATTTGACAAAATGGGCAAGAGTATCCAATGGAGTAATGACAGACTCTTCAATAAGTGGTGCTGGGAAAATTGGACAGATACATGCAAAAAAAATGAAATTAGACCACCAACTTTCACCATACACAAAAATAAACTCAAAATGGATAAAAGACTTAAATATAAGTCACAAAACCATAAAAATTCTGGAAGAAAACATAGGCAGTAATGTCACAGACATCCCACATAGTAGACTTTTCACTAATACATCTCCTAGGGCAAGAGTAACAAAAAAACCCGAAAAAAACATATGGGACTACATCAAACTAAAAAGCTTTTACACATCAAAAGAAAACAGCCTCAAAATACAAAGAAACCTCACGACCTGGGAAAACATATTTGCTAAAAATGTATCTGATAAGGGGCTAATTTCCCAAGTATACAAAGAACTCATACCACTCAGCAAGAGGAAGACAAAAAGCCCAATTAAGAAATGAGTAAATTACCTGAATTGACAATTCTCCACAGAGGACATACAAATTGCCAAGAGACAAATGAGAAAATGCTCAATGTTGCTAATCATGAGAGAGATGCAAATTAAAACCACAATGAGGTATCACTTCACACCTGTCAGATGGCTGCCATCAACAAACGACTCCTGCTGGCGAGGGTGGGGAGAAAGGGGAACCCTAGTACACTGATGGTGGGAATGCAGACTGGTGCAACCACTATGGAAAACAGTATGGAGGGTCCTCAAAAAATTAAAAATGGAGCTGCCTTTTGACCCAGTGATTCCACTCCTAGGAATATACCCTAAGAATCCTGAAACACTCATCAGAAAGAATATATGTACCCCTATGTTCATAGTAGTGCAGTTTATAATAGCTAAGATCTGGAAACAGCCCAAGTGCTCATCAATAGATGAGTGGATTAAAAAGCTGTGGGACATATACACCATGGAATACTACACAGCTGTCAAGAAGGATCTCATACCTTTGGGACAGTATGGATGGACCTGGAGAAAATTATGCTAAGTGAAATAAGCCAGGTGGAGAAAGACAAATATCACATTATCTCGTTTATATGTAAAATCTAAAGAACTTAATAAACTGATGAGCAGAATAGATTCAATGACATGGAAACATAGATGAGACTGATGAATGTCAGAGGGATGGAGGAGGGCAGGTTGGTGGAGGGGGAGAGAGTAACCAAAGAATTTATATGCACATATTCACAACCCAAGGGCACAGACAATGGGGGGGGAGGAGGGACTGGGGATGGGGATGGGATTTGGTGGAATGGGTCATTGGGGAGAAAAAGGACATCTGTAATATTTTAAACAAAATAAAATAAAAATAAAAATTCAGCTCTCTTTTGACCCAGCTATCCAACTTCTGGAATATATCCCAAGAATACCAAAACACCAGTTAGAAAGAATATATGCATCCTTCTGTGTGACAGCATTATTTACAATAGCTAATATCTAAAAATAGCCCAAGTGCCCATCAGTAGATGTGTGGGTAAAACAGCCATGGTACATTACACAATGGAATATTATGCAGCTGTAAAAAAAAAAAAAAAGGAACTCTTACCTTTTGTGACAGCATGAACATAATCTCCAGTAGCATGCATGACACTAGAGATTATTATGCTAAATTAAATTAGCCAGTTTGACAAAGACAAATACCATATGATCTCACTTTATGTGGAATCTAATGAACAAAGTAAATTGAGGAACAAAATGAAACAGAGGCATGGGTACATGGAACGGACCAGATTGTCAGCTATCAGAGGGGAGGATGAAAGGAGGTAGGGGGAACTGGATGAACAAAAATGAATGGATTGACAAAAAAACATATATGCATAACACATAGATAACAGTAGGGTGATGGTCAGAGGAAGGGGCAACGGGTGGGCAAAGGGGTAGGGGTGAGGACATCTGTAATAGTGTCAACAATAAAAATAAAGTTAAAAAGTTTGACAGTACAAAGTTCTCATTTTCTTAAGGAAGGAGAATTTCAGGGAAATAATATGTTTATAAATATATATTCAAAGAATTAGTTACAAAAACAAAAAATGTCTTTCATATTTATCCCATCTTCTCTATCTTTACTGTCTCTGTTTCATAGAGGAATCTTTTGACAGAATCTCTAACATGTTCTAACTGGATTCTAGTCTTGTTCTCTTCTAATGCATCCTTAATGCTTGTTAGAATGAGCTAAGAGAGCAGTTCATTTTTTCAGTTTATGGTTTGCTCACTGTTTATTTTCCAGTTTTCGGTACAAGTTTCCTGTACAAGTTTCTTTTTAAGCACTGTTTTTCAAGAATGAAAATTTCTGAAATGAAAAGTTGTTATATATTTAATTTGCTTGAAGTATTATTTCATGTATTATATTTGACAAAATCCTTATATACATCTATATCATACTATGTGCCAAAAACTGCTAAGTTATTTAATGAATGTAAAATACTTGTGATGATTATAAAGTATGAGGTAATTCCAAAGCCTAATTTTTTTTTACCAAGCTTATCATCATAAGTATTAAATTTAGTTCTAATGGCTAGAACACTCAAGTTTACGCCAGCAAATGCATGTTTTTTAAATATTATAATCCCAGCCAATCATTCCAGGAAATAATATCAAAGAAACACTAAACTGTAGCTCAAATAACAGAAAGTGATACTAGAATAATCCTGTGTGCAAAAAAATTTGATCCATATTAAATTACTGGCCAAAATATTAGTCAACATTTTGCTTCCCTCTGCATTCATCTATATATATATATTTCTCACCTAAGTGACTGGCACAAGGAAAATATGTAAAAAAGTGATAAGTAGTTTAAAAATATCTCAATATTGTTTTTCTATGTTGTTGCTGACTAACTAAATCTGGTCCTAATAGTGAGTGGAATTTCCAAATATGACCCTAGGGCAAGACGGAAAGAAGAGTCAACATATTTCCCAAGGTCTTAACTATCAGAAAGAAGTTGTAGTATTTCTTTAAACACACACAATGCAAAATGAGTCAAGATATGATGAAGTATTTATTTTCATTACTAGGTTCTTCAAGGTCAAAATGACACTAGTCTTACTACAAAATATAAAATTTGCATCACATAAATCATTCTCTACTGTTTAGAAAACAAACAATGAATTTGGATCCAACTCTAGGAACTAGATATCAAAATTCAAAAATAAGTAACTATTTCTTTTTAAAGGCTTCATTGGGAAAAAAGTTAACTTTTGTGGTTATATTGAAAAAAATGCAAAGACCAGTACAGCCTATCCTTTTTTTCTTTTAGAAGTTGTGGAAGCCTTTTTTTTTTCAGCAGTGTGATTTCCTGACATACTTCTATTTTGTCATTCTACTAAATTTCCTCTCACATCTTCTATACACCCCCTCCCACATACATAGGACAGAAGTAGAGCAAGTGGAGAAGAAAATGATGAGAGTAATGCTAAGGGAAGACAGCAGTGTGTTTAACATCACAAGATCAGAGAGAGGCCAGAAGCAGAACCTAGAAAAATCCTTTCACAGCATGCAATATAGAACAAAATTCCCTATAAAACTCAAATACTACTGTTATCATGTTTCAAAACAAGAAAGTTAAGAAAGGTGACAAAAAAGACCCAAGAAAGGATAACGCATACTTTCAGCTACCTGTGTGTGAGGTGGAAAGTTTTCATCATAACCCTTTAATTCTTCCCTTTGATGTATAAGCCCAATCAAGACAATAATATGTCCTTGAACCAAAATGAATCCTCTATGATAGACTATCACTCTTGGTGATAAACAAAGCTTTTAAAGATATAAACTAGCTCCATAGGTGGCCTCACTCACTCCAAGAAAGCTTTTAATTAAAATAGAAATGTATGTAGGAGCAAAGTTGAATGCAGACATACAAAAAGTTTTATCCCATTTGGGACAAATAAACATGAAAATGATACCTCTTCAATAACTCTATGAGGGTAGACAAATTGATGAAATGAGAGAGTAAAATAAAAAGGAGGAAAAATCTTTCCTTTATTGCCTCAAGATTTTTACTTTTAGAAGAATAATCATCAAGGGTTGAATTACCCCTAAATAAGTCTTTTTTACAGTGTTGCCTAATTTGTCCAACAACAAATATGAACATATGTGCAATGGCTTAGTTAAGAAAGCTGTAAACTAAAGTTAAAGGAAGCTTGTTACTTCTGAGCTAATGGCACTCAATCTGTTTTGAAGCAGCCTTCACAGATGAAAAGATGAATACTGATACAAACAAGTGAATGAAACCAAAAAGCAAGTGTGAAATGGAAGAGCAATGGAAAATAAAGGGAAGGAATTGAGGCTGGATTTTCAACATTAAAAGAAGTTCTAATGGATAAGAACTTCTTCTGAATCATAACTATAGAAAGCTACATTAAAGATGGAATTTCTTTTTTTTTTAATATATCTTTATTGATTTCAGAGAGGAAAGGAGAGGGAGAGAGAGAGATAGGAACATCAACGATGAGAGAGTCATTGATTCGCTGCCTCCTGCACACCCCTGACGGGATCAAGCTCTCAACCCGAGCACGTGCCCTGACCGGGAATCAAACCCTGATCGCTTGGATCCTAGGTGGATGCTCAACCGCTGAGCCACACCTGGCCGGGCAAAGATGGAATTTCTTGCTGCTAGTGAAAATGGAAATAGGAAAGCTCCAATAATTGGATAACACAAGAAAAAGTAATTATAATTATTGTAAATTTAATCACCTAAATAACTACTCTGTTGGGTGTTGAGTGTAACATAAAACTTTCTAAAGACATCTATTGTAAGATGATTTCACAGGCACAATCAATAGAAGCATATCTATTTTTCAGACTTTGGAGTAGTTAAGAGAAATTTGGGATAGGGGGTACTATTAATAAATTCAAGATTTAATATCTCAAAGAATACCAGAGTGCTTAAAGGTGTCAAATGTAGTACCAAGTCATTCACTTCAAGTTCTCTAAAATCACATTTTTAAAATTCTCACATTCTGTTTGGGAAAGAGAGGTTGAATTTCATTAAATTTGGTTAATTATTGTTTCTCTAGGAGAAATAAACAAAATTAAGACTGGCCCAGGCTGCATAGCTCAACGGTTGAGCACTGACCTAAGATCCAGGAGAATGTGGTTCAATTCCCTATCAGGGCACATACTCAGGTTGTGGGCTCAATCCCCAGCAGGGGGCATGCATGAGGTGGCCAATCAATGACTTTCATCTTTGATATTTCTATCTCTCTCTCTCCCTCTCCATTCCACTCTTTAAAATCAATAAAGACATACTTTTAAAAAATAAATTAAAATTGTACATGAACCAAAATTTTTAAGCTACCACACAAAAATTCTACTGGCAGATTAGTTTGTAGAGCAAAACTATTGCAGTCTGATTTCACTGCAGAGAAGATAAGTAAGATTTTTTTATTTTAACTTTTCTTTCAAATTTTTTATTGTTAAAAATTATGGAAATGTTGAATTGCTAATATGTAAACAAGAAGATAAAACTAAATTAACTTAAAGTGTTCCCTTTCTCAGTTATCCTCTTGTACTGAAATAAAAGTAAACACAAAACAAAATAATCTGAATTCAAATTCTACAATTCAAATTATTAGGCTAATTCCTTAAATCATGACCAGATAGTAAAATTCTTTTTTACATAATCTCTTTATTTGCATGTATTTGACAATTTCAACAGTATAAAGGTAAATTTAATTTAAGCATGAAAACAATGTGGCCCTGGAGATATCTAGGGAAAAGGCATATGAAAAGATCTGGAATCTCTTCATAGTTTTTCTCTGTATGCCCTTCAACATCTATCTATGTAGCTCCCATGGAAGCCAAGTTTGGGGACTCCATCATCAGCTGTAGTAATCTGAATAGAGAAATGATGAGACAGGGAAGAAAGAAGCTAATTTTATACTTCTCAGTTCCTAATTGCAAACATTATGATTCAAACCTTGTGATTATTGAATAGACATTGGATGAACATTATAAAAAAAATACACAAAAAAAACACTGTTTAAACAATATAGTTGCATATGAGACAGTTTGGATTCAATTCAGAAAGGTGACTTCCCTTTCTCAGTGTCTTAGTAAATCAAGCTGTTATAAACAAGTACTGTAGATGTTTTGGCTTAAATACATAGTCATACAGGACTGATAGTCCGAGATCAAGGTGTCAGCAAGGTTGGTTTCTTCTGAGGCTTCTCTTCTTGGCTTGTAGATAGCCACCTTCATGTTAAATTTTCACATAGACATCCCTTGGTCTGTGTATTTGTCCAAGTTTCTTCTTCTTGTAAGGACACCAGTCACACTGGATTAGGGCATCCACATGACCTCATTTTATCTTAATTATTCTTTTATATATTTTTTTCTTTGAAAAACATATTTATTTCTCTATAGATTTTTCTCAGGCTATTTCTTGCAGTGAATGCTTTTACATCCCTGCCTCTTTTATTTTGTTAGTCTCTTGTTATTTGGGGTTTGTTTGTTTGTTTTTATCAAGAAAGCATGTTATTTCTTGCCTATAGATTTTTAAATTAAATTTATTGGGGTGATGTCAGTTAATAAAATTATATAGGTTTCAAATGTACAATTCTATAATACATCTGTATCTTGTATTGTGTGCCCACCACCCAGAGTCAAATCCCCTTTTGTCACCATATATTTAACATCCTTTATCTTTTACTACCTTCACATCCTGCTTCCCTCTGGTAACTGTTGTCTAACAGTTTATGAGTTTTTGTTTGCTTCTCTGGTTTGTTCTTTGTTGCTTTCAGTTTTATATTTCATATATGAGTGAAATCATATGGTTCTTCATTTTTTTCACTTAGCATATATTCCCAAGATCAATCCATGTTGTTACAAATTGCAGTGTTTCATCTTCCATTTTTTTATCGTTCATTATTGGTATAAAAAATGCAACCAATTTCTGAATATTAATTGGTATAGTATTTCTGCTACTTTATTGAATTTATTTATTAGTTCTAGTAGTTTTTTGATGGAGTCTTTAGGTTCTCTACATGCACTATCATGTCATCTGCAAATAAAGACAGTTTTATATCTTCCTTTCCATGTTGGATGCCTTTTATTTCTTTTCCTTGTCTGATTTCTGTGGCTAAGATTTCCAGTACTATGTTGAATAAGAGTGGTAAAAGTGAACATCCCTGTCTTGTTACTGATCCTAAGGGAAGCACTTTTAATTTTTCTTCTTTAAGCATGCTGTTGGTTATGGTTTGTCATACATGGCTTTTATTATCTTGAGTTAAGTTCCTCCTAGTCCCATTTTGCCAAAAGTTTTTGTCATAATAGGCACTTGATTTTGTCAAATGTTTTCTGCATGTATTAATACAATCATATAATTTTATCCATTTTTTAATGTGGTTTATCGTGTTAATTGATTTACAGATAATCTACCAACTTACATTCTAGAAATAAATCCCACATCAGCATGGTGTCTGATCTTTTTAATGTATTGCTGGATTTGGTTTGCTAATATTTTTTGAGGATTTTTGCATCTGCGTTCATCAGAAATATTGGCTTATAATTTTCTTTATTTGTTGTATTTTTATCTGGTTTTGGAATTAGGATATTGATGGGCTCATAAAATGAACTTGGGAGTCTTCCTTCCTCTTAAATCATTTGGAATAATTTGAGAAGAATCGGTGTTAGTTCTTCCTTGAATGTTTGGTAAAATTCACCTGTGAAGTTATCCAGTTCATGACTTTTGCTTGTTTAAAGTATTTTTTATTACTTTTTCTATTTCATTAGTTACAATTCAACTGTTCAGATTTTGTTTCCTTTTGATTGAGTTTGGAAGATTGTGTTTCTAGGGATTTATTTTTTCCAGATTGTCCAATTTGTAGGCATATAGGTGATCATAGTCTTTTCTTACAATCCTTTGTATTTCTTTAGTGTCAGTTGTTACTTCTCCTCTTTAATTTCTGATTTTATTTATTTGGGTCCTCTCTCATTTTTTCTTAATGAGTCTGGTTAAAGGCTTATCAATCTTATTTATCTTTTAAAAGAACTAGGTCTTGGTTTTATTGGTATTTTGTATTGATTTTTAAATTCCACTCTGATCTTCATTATTTCCTTTCTTCCACTCACTTTGAACTTTGTTTCTTGTTTTTCTAGTTGCTTGAGGTGTAAAGTTAGATTGTTTATTTGAGATTTTTCTGGCTTCTTGAGGTAAGCCTGTAATGCAATGAATTTTCCTATTGGGACTGCTTTCATTGTAGCCTCTAGATTTGGGGTTCTCATTTTCACTTTTATCAAGGTATCTGATTTTCTCCTGAACACATTGTTAACTCATTCATTATTTAGTAACATGTTATTTAGCCACTATGTGTTTGTGTGTTTTTATGTTTTTTTTCTTTTATTTCCAGTTGCATACCATTGTTGTCAAAGAAGATGCTTAATATGATTTCAATATTAAATTTATTTAATATTGTGTCATTAAATTTAATGAAACTTGTTTTATGACTTAATATGTGGCATATCCTAGAAAATGTCCTATGTGTACTTGGAAAAGTATATATTCTTCTGCTTTGGGATGAAATGCTCTGAATATATCAATTAAATCTGTGTGATCTGTCTGTCATTCAAGGCCACTGTTTTCTTTTTTTTGTTTTTTTGTTTGTTATTTGTTTTCTTATTGATTCTCTGTATAGAAGTTCTATTCATTGATGTCAATGGGGGTATTAAAATCCCCTACTATGACTGTATTATTGTTAATCTCTCCCTTTATGTCCATCCAGGTTTCTTTTATATATTTACGTGCTCCTATGTTGGGTGCATGAATGTTTACAAAGATTATATCATCTTGTTGGATTGATCCCTTTATCATTATGTAATGTCCTATCTTGTCTCTTATTATACCTTTGTTTTAAAGTCTATTTTGTTTAATATAAGTATTGCTATCCCAGCTATTTTTTTAAAATTTTTATTTGCACAAAATGTCTTTTTCTATCCCTTTAATTTCAGTATATGTACATCATTTCTTCTGATGTAGGTCTCTTGTAAATACCATATATATGGGCCTTGTTTTCTTAATGATTAAGCTACCCTATGTCTTTTAGTTAGAACATGTAAACCATTGACATTTAAAGTAAATATTAACATATGTATTTATTGTCATTTTATTCTTTATAACTATCTTTCTCTCTATATATTTTTCTTCTTCTTAAAGAAGACTAACATTTCTTGTGATACAGGTTTCTTGTTAATGAACTCCTTTAGTTTTTTCTTTTCTGAAAAGCTCTTTATTTTAACTTCAATTTTAAGTGATAGTCTTCCTGGGTAGAGTAGTCTTAGTTGTAGGTCCTTGATTTTCATTACTGAATACTTTGTGCCAATCCCTTCTGGCCTGAAAAGTTTCTGTTGAGAAATCAGCTGAAAGTTTTATGGGAGCTGCCATATATGTAAGTAACTATCTTTCTCTTGCTTTTAAGATTCTCTCCTTTACTTTAAACTTTTGCATTTTAATTATGATGTCTTGGTGTGGGCCTCTTTGGGTTCATCTTGTTTCTGACTTTGTGCTCCTGAACTTTTGTGTCTTTCTTTTTTTCCCCACAATGTTAGGGAAGTTTTCAGTCATTATTTCTTCACTTAGGTTCTTAATTTTTTGCTGTCTCTCTCTTGTCCTACTAGTACCCCTATGCTCCAAATGTTGTGCTTCATGTTGCCCCAAAGGTCCCTTAAACTATCCTCATTTTTAATATTCTTTTTCCTTTTTCTGCTGTGATTGCATGTTTTTTACTACTTTATTTTCTGTATCACTGATCTGATCCTCTGCTTCATCGAACCTACATTTTTGTTTTGTCTTGCTAATTCTTACCTGAGGTTATTTTTTCCATTGCTTTTCAGAGAAAGTAGAAGGAAAGGAGGGAGAGGGAGAAAATTAGAGAGAGAGAGAGAGAGAGAGAGAGAGAAACATTGATGTGAGCAAACCCACAGCTGAGGTACATGCTTTTGACTGGGAATCGAACCTGAGACCCTTCAGTGCACCGGCTGACACTCTAACCACTGAGCAACACCAGCCAGGACCTCATCTAACCTACTTTGGATTCCTTTTAGCTTAGTCTTCATTTCAGAAATTGTATTCTTCATTTTGTCTGGTTAGTTTTTATTACTTTTATGTTCTTTTTATCCTGTTGAAGTTCTCACTAAGCTTCATGAGCATTCTTATAACTGTTGTTTTGAATGCTATATCTGGTAGATTGTTTGCTTCCATTTCATTTAGCTGTTTTTTCTAAAAATTACTCTGTATTTTCATTCGTGGCACATTTCTTTGTCTCGCCATTTTGGCTGTCTCTGTGTGTTTGTTTCTGTGTAGTACATCAATCTGCTGTTTCTGTCTCAGTAGGTTTATTTTATGGAGAAGATGCTTACGGGGCCCAATGGTGCAATCTTCCTGTTCACCTGAGCTGGGTGCTCTAGGAATGTCCCTTGTGTGGGTTATGCTAGTCATTTTGTTGTACTTGAGTCTTGATTGCTGTTGTCTGGTCCATGTGTTGGGTCAACTCACAGGCTGGATGACTGTGGGAATTGACCCTTACCACACAGTGTATGAGCTGTTATGCAGATGCTGACCACACAAAGCTGAATTCACCAGCAGCGTCTGATGCCTGCTGAGGAGCTAATTAGATCTTGTTCTGATGTTGCCTGAAGTCTGCCAATGGGTGTGTTGGTTCTGGGTCTTCTTGGAAGGGACTTTGGTGCAGGGCAATGCCAGATGCTGCCAATGACTGGTACTAAGCAACCTGTTTGGGGCTACAAAGTAATTAACAGTTTGTGACTACCTCTATCGAGCCTGAGTGTGCTTGAAAAGGGCCGAGCAGCCTACCAAGACCACTTCCTCCAGTTCTGAGTTTGGGAGCAGTTCAGCAAAATGCTGGAGACACTCTGAGATTAACCTTTCACCTGTGTATGCTTGTTAAGCTCAGTCACTGAAAAAGCCTCTGATGGTACCAAGTTGTGAGAGGTAGGTTCTCAATGAGTCAACAGGTAGGGGTGAGTGTTGCTCACCAGATTGATACATATTAAAACTTAGTGCCATTGCTGGGTCTGAGGGAACTCAGCAAAAATCCCAGGGTACACTAAGGCCAGCTAGCACATGCTGTGTACCTGCAGACCTTTGTGGTGGGGTGGGATCTCAGGGAGTTCAGATTGAAGGGCTGTGCACTGGTCAGGTGTACTAAGGAAAAATGGTCCCCAGCCTAAAACCACACAACTCAGCCTGTCCCAGATTCTGCTAGTACCTCCTGGAAAGCCTGAACTTGGCAGAGTGGGGCTGCCAGGTGTTGGGAGGATAAGGCTTGTGTTTTTCCCATTGAGGGTCAGATCAGTGTCAGTCAGGCTCATGGGAAGGTGGGTGATTACCTCTGCCCCAGAACCACACAACTCAGTCTCTGACACTCCCTTAGTCCACCTGAATTTCTACACTCTGGGCCCAGGAAGTTTACTCCCAGTCCATGAGCTCTGCACAGGGTCACAGGGTGTCTGGAGGATGGAGCTATTGCACTCTCCCAGGTTGATGTTCTTTGTTTCTAGCAAGCTCCCATCTCTCCTTGGCAGTCAAAATCCCTGTTGATTTTCATAGTCAGATGTTATTTGGGTTCCTCTTCCCAGTTCTCATGGTCTGGGCTGGAGAACCTGACGTGGGGTTGAAACTCCATGGTTTTCAGGAGGGACCTTTGGAGCCGAGATATCTCTTCAGATTCTCAGCCACTGCATGTGGGTGTGGGTCCAGTCCTTTTCTCGTCTCCACCCTTCCTACAAGATGTGATGTGACTTTTTTGTTAAGTCCTTGGTTATAAAACTTCTGCTCAGCTAGTTTTCAGTCTGTTATTCAAGTTGATTTTTCCATATTTTAGTTGTAATTCCAATTTGGTACTTGGAGGAGGTGAATGTAACTTTCACCTCCTCTGCCGCCATCTTGGGTCCTTCATTACCATATTTCTTAAAATACAAATTATTTTCTCTATATGTTTTTGGAATTCTAAATGATAAAAAGCCTTCACTGGATGCTGATCTTTATTCAAATGTTATTTCTTATTTTTAATTGTTTTCTTTGTAATCTGCAAATGGAATAATGAAATAATGAAATAAAAAATAATGTTCTGTTTCATAGAACCCATAGACTTAAAAACAAAGTATACTGACTCCATATCCTTCCTGCTTCCACTGTCCTCACTACCCAGAAAGTTGGATCTAGGTTTAGGTAATTGTAACTTGGTAGCTCTGACAGTAATATTTTATATAAGGAACACATATCAGTGTTTTAAGGTCATCAAATTATTAGGGCATTGGAGAAAGTTCTGAAGTTGGAAATACAATCAATAAATGCTCTCCTATAGAAGAATTCCATTGATATAACTCAGCTTAAAACATCCTTAGCTTTAGGTGCCACCTTATAAACTTGTGAAGTATTATGTCATATGAACTTCATATGAATTTCCCCAATTCAGGGTAAATTAGCTTTTTTTTTAAGTGGAAGTATGTATCTATTAACCACTTTCTCCCATTTTGCCCACTTTTCTGCCTCGGGCCACCACCAACCTGTTCTCTGCATCTCTGAGTCCAAGTTTGCTTTTCAACAGATAGATATAGAGATATATAGCTTTAAAAGTGTATCTATATCTCTATGTCTATATCTCTGTATCTCTATATATCTATATATCAATATCAATATCTATATCTATGTATTCAATATATAAGTGGGATAAAGCAAGGTTTGTCTTTCTCTCTCTGGATTTTATCACTCAAGGTATTGACCTGAAGTCCATCCATATTGTAACAAATGGCAGGACTTCCTTCCTTTTATGGCTGAATAATATTCGTGTGTGTGTGTGTGTAAAATTTTCTTCATTAATTTATCAATGAATACTTGGGTTGCTTCTATGTCTTGGTTATTATCAAAATACTGCAATGAACATGGTAGTGCAGATACTTTAGTGTTAGTGTTTTTATTCCCTTAAGATAAATACTTAAAAGTGGAATTGCTGGATCATATGGTAGTTTTATTATTATGATAAATATAGAGGAACCTCCATATTATTTGCATTTCCCTGATGATTAGTGATGTTGACCATCTTTTGAAGTACCTTCTAGCCACCTGCATGTCTTCTTTGGAAAAATATCTGCTCAAATCCTCTGCCCATTTTTTAACAGGTTTGTTTTTTTTTTATTTGTTTGCTTTGCTACTGACTTACATAAATTAACTTTTATAATGTTCTATTTGCTTCCAAAGTGCCATTTTAAATTTAATATTTTAGGTCCTCTTTTGCTCAAAACAGCTCTGTGGAATAGACCAAAACACAGAACAATTATACAAAGTGGTAAGTGAATCTGGGGCTGTGAGTTCACTTTGTTCCAGCCTTAGATCAAGATAGCAGGAAATTCATTTGCTGTGATATAATGGATATTACATCAGCCTCAGTTCTTTTATATATATATATATATATATATATATATATATAGAGAGAGAGAGAGAGAGAGAGAGAGAGAGGAAGAGGGAGAGAAAAACATTGATCTACTGCCTCCTGCACACCCCTTACTGGGGATCAAGTCCATAACCCGGTCATATGCCCTGACCAGGAATCAAATTGGTGAGCTCTTGGTGCATGGGATGATGCTCAATCCACTGAGCCACACCAGCTGGGCACATCAGCCTCAGTTCTTAAAACAAAGATCTGGGGTATTGTTTTCTATTCCCTGTCAGCTCTTCCCTTTGTTCTTTGAGAATATGATGAAAATAGTTGATTTGGATCATTAAGGACTGTAATTTAAATGATGACACATGCCTTGAGGAGAAGGAAGGAGGGAACTCAGATTTGAAGCCAAGCCAGAACCCAACCTAGATATTTGCTCAGCAAATCAATTTGAAATATCCCTAATCAGGAGCCACTAGTCTTCAGCCTAAGACCTAATTCTGACATGGTGGCTTTAGACCGGATGGAACAACTCAACAATTTCTAGTTATTAGAGAGTGAGACATGGAATTGAGAGATAAAAATAAGCAGGCATTTGAGAGAGATATATAGAATAAGAATTCATAATACATGATAAAAAACTGCTATTAAGAAAGATAGCCAATAAAATCAAAATTCAGAAAATTAGTTCACATCAAAGAAAATAAAAATAATTAAATTGACAATGATTTTAAAAGTTTGGTTTATTTAATAAATTACCCTGGGAAAATAATTATTTGAGAAAAAAGTTTGTTCTACCTTAACTATTAATGACCATTCATAGGAGATTGGTTAAATAATGTCTCTAGCATGAAATTGTATAAACTTGTTTGTTGGGAAACAATCCTCCATTGCACCATTCACATTTCTGCATGTCTTGTAGGAATGTTTGTATAATGAATAGCATAGGAATAAAGATATAGTATCTCCCTCTGGTGCATATGCCATGTTTCTTTACTCTCCAGTATATTAAACATAAAATCTTCCTGAGAGCAAAAAATAAAGCAGATTTGCTAATTACAATTAATAAAGATTTGGGCTCTCTAAGATTGGGTCATTCAACCTTCTGCATATGTAACCATTGCCTATTCTTTGTGTTACTTGTAGGGATAGGAGCACAGAGAGTGATGTAAATGATGATACTATGGATATTGTTATTGCTGTTATTGTTGCTACAGAATATTCCAGGGATTGATGTAAAAAGAGGACATAACCCTGGGAAATATATATGCACCCAATATAAGAGTGCCTAAATATATAAAATAACCTGGAGAAATTTAAGGGACAGTTCAACAGCAATACAGTCTTACTAGTAGACTTTCACACACCCCTGACTTTACCAGATAGATCTACTGTACAAAAAAATCAAGAAAGAAACAGTGACCCAAAATAACATACTAGATCAGAGAGATTTAACTGACATTTACAGAACATTCCACCCCAAAGTTACAGAATATACATTCTTCTCAACTGCACATGAGACATTCTTAAAGATAAGCCATGTGTTAGGACACAAAATAAGTCTACAAGATCAAGAAGATTGAAATTATATCAAGCATCTTCTAGGATCACAATTGTACTACATAGAAATCAACTGCACTAAAAACACACAAAACATTAAAACACTGGAGAACAAATAGCATATTATTACATAACGAACAGGTTACCAGTGAGATCAAGAAAGAAATAAAAAATACCCTGGAAACAAATGATAATGAACACACGGAAACCCAAAATCTATGAGACACGACAAAAGCAGTCCTGGGAGGAAAATTCATAGCACTACAGGTCTACCTCAAAAAACAAGAAAAACTAATAAACTATCTAACCCTGAAACTTAAATAATTAGACAGAGAACAATAAGAAAATCCCAGAGTACATAGAATGAAGGAAATAATAAAGATCAGAGCAAAAATAAATGACATAGAGGCTAAAAAAAACATTCAAAGGATTGATGAATCCAAAAACTGGTTCTCTGAAAAGATAAATAAGATTGATGAACCTTTAACCAGACTCATCAAGAAAAAAAGAGAGAGGACCCAAATAAATAAAAGCAGAAATGAAAGAAGTGAAGTAATAATGGATGCCACAGAAATACAAAGGATTGTAAGAAAATACTACAGATAACTATATACCAACAAGTTGGACAATGCGGACAAAATGGACAAATTTCTAGAAAAATAAAATCTCAAAACTGAATAAAGAAAAATCAGAAAACTGGAATAGGCCAATAACAACTAATTAAACTAAAGCAGTAATAAAAAAAATAAAAATCCCAGCAAACAAAAGACCTGTTTCAGATGTCTTCACAGGGGAGTTTTACCAAACAAGAAAGCAGAACAAACACCTATTCTTCTCAAACTATTCCAAAAACTGCAAGAGGAAAGAACACTTCCAAGCTCTTTTTATAAAGCCAGCAATAGCCTAATTCCAAACCAAATAAAGACACATTCTTCTCAAGTGCACATGGAACATTCTCAAAAACAGACCACATGTAAGGGCACAAGGCAAGTCTATACAAATACAAGAAGATTAAAATCATATCCAGCATCTTCTGGGATCACAATGCCATGAAACTAGAAATCAACCGCTATAAAAAAAACTCAAAAACATTCAAACACATAGAGGCTAAAGAGCATGTTATTAAACAATGAATGGGTTACCAATGAGATCAAGGAATAAATCAAAAACTTCATGGAAAGTAATGAAAATGAAAAGACAACAACCCAAAACCTATGGAGCAGTCCTGAGAGGAAAATTCATGGCATTACAGGCCTATTTCAAGAAACAAGAAAAAGATCAAAGAACCATCTAACACAACAACTAAAAGAACTAAAATGAGAATGGCAAGAAAAGCCCCAAGGCAGTAGAAGGAAGGAAATAATAAAGATCAGAGTAGAAATTAATGACATAGAGACTAAAAACATAATACAAAAAATCAATGAAACCATTGAAAACGTAAAAAAGATTGATGCACCTTTACCTGGATTCACTAAGAAACAAAGAGAGAGGACCCAAATAAGTAAAATCAGAAATGAAAGAGGTGATATAACAACTGACCCAACAGAAATACAAAGGATTGTAAGAAAATATTATGAGCAACTATATGCCAACAAATTGGACAAGATGGGGGAAACAGACAAATTCCTAGAAACATACAACCTTCCAAAGCTGAATCAAAAAAGAGGCAGAACACCTGAATAGGCCGATAACAACTAATGAAATTGAAATAGTAATCAAAAACACCCAGCAAGCAAAGTCCTGGACCAGATGGATTTACAGGCAAGATTTACCAAACATTCAAAGAAGAATTAACACCTAGTTAATTCAAATTATCCCAGAAAATTCAAGAGGAGGGAAAACACCCAAACTCTTTTTATAAGGTCAGCATCATCCAAATCCCAAAACCAGATAAAGATGCTACAAAGAAACAAAATTACAGGCTACTATCCCTGATGAACATAGATGCTAAACTCCTCACTAAAATACTAGCAAACCAGATCCAGCAATACATTAAAAAGATCATACATTATGACCAAGTGGGTTTTATTCCGGGGATGCAAGGCTGGTACAACATCAGCAAATCAATAAACGTGATACATCACATAAACAAAATGAAGGACAAAAATCATAAATCATATCAATAGACGCAGAAAAAGCATTCGACAAACTCCAGCACCCATTTCTGATAAAAACTCTCAGTAAAGTGGGAATAGAGGGACCATACTTCAACATAATAAAGGCCATATATGACAGACCTACGGCCAACATCATACTCAATGGACAAAAACTAAAACCATTTCCATTAAAAACAGGACCAAGACAGGGATGTCCACTTTCACCACTCTTATTCAACACAGTACTGGAAGTCCTTGCCATAGCCATCAGACAGGAGGAAAACATAAAAGGTATCCAAATTGGAAAGGAGGAAGCAAAACTGTCATTATTTGCAGATGACATGATATTGTACATAGAAAACCCTAAAGACATCATCAAAGTACTGCTAGATTTGATAAAAGAATTTGGCAAAGTAGCTGGATACAAAATCAACATCTGGAAATCAATGGCATTCTTATACACCAACAATGAACTTTCACCTAGGAATAAACTTAACCAAGGATGTAAAAGACCTGCACTCGGAAAACTACGTGACACTGTAAAAAAAAATAGAGGGAGATTTAAACAAGTGGAAGAATAAACCATGCTCATGGATTGGAAGAATTAATATCATTAAAATGTCCATACTACCCAAAGCAATATAGAAATTCAATGCAATCTCTATTAAAATACCAAGAGCATATTTCACAGACATACAACAAACATTTCAAAAATTTATATGAAACAAAAAAGACCCTGAATAGCTGCAGCCATCTTGAGAACAAAGAACAGAGTGGGAGGGATCACATTATGGGACTTCAAACTGTATTGCAAGGCCACCATAATCAAAACGGCCTGGTATTGGTACAACAACAGGCATATAGATCAATGGAACAGAACAGAGACCCCAAAAATAGACCCACACCATTATGGTCAGTTAATATTTGACAAGGGGGCAAGAGCATCCAATGGAGTAAAGACAGTCTCCTCAATAAGTGGTGCTGGGAAAATGGAACAGATACATGCAAAAAAATGAAACTAGACCACCAACTTTCACCATACACAAAAATAAACTCAAAATGGATAAGAGATTTAAATGTAAGTCACGAAAGTATAAAAATTCTGGAAGAAAACATAGGGATTAAAGTCACAGACATCCTACATAGTGGACTTTTCACTGATACATATCCTAAGGCAAGAGAAACAAAAGAAAAATAAACATATGGGACTACATCAAACTAAAAAGCTTCTATACAGCAAAGGAAAACAGCCTCAAAATACAAAGGAAACCCATGTTCTGGGAAAACATAGTTGCCAAGGATGTATCTGATAAGGGGCTAATTTCCAAAGTGTACAAAGAACTCATATTATGCAGCAAGAGGAAGACAAACAACCCAATTAAGAAATGGGCAAAGGACTTGAATAGACACTTCTCTATAGAGGACATACAGATGGCCAAGAGACTCATGAGAAAATGCTCATCGTCACTAAAAATCAGAGAGATGCAAATTAAAACCAGAATGAAGTATCACTTCACACCTGTCAGAATGGCTACCATCAACAAACGACTCCTGCTGGAGAGGGTGTGGAGAAAGGGGAACCCTAGTACACTGCTGGTGGGAATGCAGACTGGTGCAGCCACTATGGAAAACAGTATGGAGGTTCCTCAAAAAATTAGAAATGGAGCTGCCTTTTGACCCAGTGATTCCACTCCTAGGAATGCATCCTAAGAAACCTGAAACATTAACCAGAAAGAATATATGTGCCCCGATGTTCATAGCAGCACAGTTTACAATAGCTAAGATCTGGAAACAGACCAAGTGCCCATCAGTAGATGAGTGGATAAAAAAACTGTGGGACATTTACACCATGGAATACTACGCAGCTGTAAAGAAGAAGAATCTTGTACCCTTTGGGACAGTATGAATGGACCTAGAGAAAATTATGCTAAGTGAAATAAGCCAGGCAGCAAAAGACAAACATCACATGATCTCGCTTATATGTGGAATCTAAAGAACTTAATAAACTGATAAACAGAATAGATTCAATGGCATGGAAGCATAGATGGGACTGACAAATGTCAGAGGGACAGAGGAGGGCGGGTGGATGGAGGGGTAGAGAGTAACTAAAGAATTTATACGCATATATGCACAATCCAAGGACACGGACAATGGTGGGGTGAGGGACTGGAAAGAGGAACAGTCATTGGGAAGAAAAAGGGACATCTGTAATATTTTAAACAAAAATAAAATTAAAAAAAAAAAAAGACACTACAGAGAGAAATACTAATCAATATCCCTGATGAACATGGATGCTAAAATCCTCAACAAAATATTAGCAAGTCAGTTCCAGCAACATGTTAAAAAGATCATAAACAATGACCAAATGGGATTTATTCCAGGGATGCAAGGCTGGTACAACATCCACAAACCAATAAATGTGACTCATCATATAAACAAAATGAAGGACAAAAATCACATGATCATATAAATAAATGCTGAAAAAAATTAGACAAAATTCAATACCTATTTTTTGAGAAAAACTCTGAGCAAACTGGGACTAATAAAGGGCATATATAACAAACCTGCAGCCAACATCATACTCAATAGGCAAAAGCTAAAATCGTTTCCCCTTAAAACAAGAGTAAGACAAGAATGTCTGCTTTCACCACTTTTATTCAAACTAGTACTGGAAGTCCTAGCCACAGCGATCAGACAAGAAGGAAACAAAAAGGCAGCCAAACTGGAAAGTAGGAAGCAAAAATGTCATTATATGCAGATGACATGATATTGTACAGAGAAAATCTTAAAGACTCCACCAAAAGACTATTAGATTTAATAAATGAATTTGGCAATGTAGCAGGATACAAAATTAACACCCAGAAATCATTGGCATTTTTATACACCAATAATAAATTCTCAGAAAGAGAAAATTTTAATAAATCCCATTTACAATTGCAACAAAAAATTAAGATATTTAGGAATAAATTAACCAATGATGTAAAAGACCTATAGACCTGTACTCAGAAAACTATAGGATGCTGAAAAAAGAGATAAAGATATAAACAAGTGGAAGAATATACCATGTTCATGGATTGATAGAATTAACATTATTAAAATGTTCATACCACCCAAAGCAATCTATAGATTCAATGCAATGCTTTTTAAATTACCAATGGCATATTTCACAGATCTAGAACAAATACTGCACAAATTTACATTGAACCAAAAAAGACCACGAATAGCAACAGTTATCTTGAAAAAGAAAAACAAAGTTGGAGGGATCACAATACCAGATATCAAGCTATACTATAAACCCACTGTGCCGGAGCCCGCTGGCAGAGTCGAACGGTCCTGAGGAAGGGGTGAGGATGGAGAAAAGACAGACACCAAAAAGATGAGATCGGGAAGGCTGCAGCTTGTGCCTGCTGCCAGCTGCCAGCCTCTAGTTTATTTTCCCAGCTCAATATATACAGGCACTGTTGATTTTGCTGAATAGCACCCCTCCCCACATTCCTACAAGGCTGTTTGCATGCTCTTTCAGAGTAAACACTCTGCCACCTGCATGAGCTCAGACCTTGGTAACTATCTTTATCTCGGCTTCTAATGGGAACTTTTGGGGAGGATTGAGTCCTTGGCTCCAGAGCCTCAGGCTACGTGGACCATGTCCAGACACGTAGCAGGCTCTCAATATCAAGGGTCATTGTGGGGAGGGTAGAGTCCCTGACTCCAGACCCTCAGGTGGCATGGACCATGTCCAGACACGTCACCGGCTCCCAACACCACTGTAATCAAAATGGCCTGGTATTGGCACAATAAGAGGCATATACATCAATGAAACAGAACAGAGATCCCAGATATTGACACATGCCATTATGGTCAATTAATTTTTGACAATGCAGGCAAGAGCATACAATGGAGTAAAAACAGTCTCTTCAATAAATGGTGCTGGGAAAATTGGACAGGGACATGCAGAACAATGAAACTAGAACACCAACTTACACCATACATAAGAATAAACTCAAAATGGATAAAAGAATTAAATGGAAGTCATGAAAGCATAAAAATCATAGAAGAAAACATGAAAAGCAAAATCTCAGACATCTCTTGTAGCAATGTGTTTGCCGATATGTCTCCTAGGGCAAGGGAAACAAAGGAAAAAATAAATAAATGTGGCTGCATCAAAATAATAACTTTTGCACAGCAAAAGAAACCATCAGCACAATGGAAAGAGAGACCACTGTATGAGAGGACATATTTGCCACTGATACATCTAAAAAGGGGTTAATATCCAAAATATATAAGGTACTCATACAACTTAACAAAACAATCCAATTAAAGAACGGGCACATGACCTAAACAGACACTTCTCCCAAGTGGACATACAGATGGCCAAGAGACATATGAAAAAATGCTCAAAGTCACTAATTATTAGAGAATGAAAATTAAAGCCACAATGAGGTATCACCTCACACTATCAGCATGGCTACTATCAATAAATCAACAGATGACAAGTGGTAGTGAGGATGTGAAGAAAATGGAACCCTTGTGCACTGCTGGTGGAGATACAGACTGGTGTAGCCATTATGGAACAGTATGGAGTTTCTTCAAAAAATTAAATATGGAACTTCCATTTGACACAGCAATCCCAGTTCTAGAAATATATCCTAAGGAACCCCAAACACCAATCACAAAGAACTTATGTACCATTATGTTCATAGCGGCACAATTTACAATAGCTAAGATCCGGAAACCACCCAAGTGCCCATCAGTAGATGAGTAGGTGAAAAATCTGTGGTACATTTACTCCAGGGAATACTATGCAGCTGTTAAAAAAAAAAAGATCTCTTACCCTTTGAGACAGCATGGTGGGACCTGAAGAGTATTCTGCTAAGTGAAATAAGCCAGTCAGAGAAAGACAAGTATCACATGGTCTCACTCATATGTGGAATCTAAAGAACAAAATAAGCTGATGAACAAAATAGATCCAGAGACATAGAAGCATGGAACAGACTGATGAATCTCAGAGGGAAGTTGGCGGTGGGTGGATGGGTGGGAAGTAATTAACCAAAGAACTCATATGCATATTTGCATAACCCATGGACACAGACAATAGTGTGGTGAAGGCCTTGGGCATGGGGGGCAGTTTTGAGGTTGAAGAGGTCAATGGGGGAAAAAAGAGGACATTTGTAATTATTTCAATGATAAAGATAAATTTTAAAAATGCTCTCAGATTTAATTTTCTTGTTCTACCCTCTTTTTTGAGAACCATCTTTCATGTCAAGTTGCCTGGATATTTTCATTTCCATGGGTATGGCCCTCATTCTTAGCACATTCTGTTCATCTAGTGTTCTTTATCTTAGTGACATTATCATAAGGCAGTTCTTTAAAATAAAAACTTTGGTGTATTCTTTGACTCTCCTTTTCCTCATTCTCATAGCCTATTACTAAGTTCCTCCTGAATGGTTCATCCCCATTATCTTTAACCCCATTGCCAAAGCATTGATGGTCTTAGGTACCAGATAACCCTTGACTTCTCTAAAACAATAGCATTATATCAGGCCTCACTTTTTTCCTACAATCTCTCATTTCCAATACATGATTTGCCTAAATTAGTTTTCTAAAACATAAACCTAACACTGCCTTTTCTTGCTCTAAATTATTGCACAGAGAGTAAAATCTGAATTGTTTGGCATGGCATAAAACACACACACACACACACAATTTGGCTACAGTTTATATTCTAAGTCTCATCTTCTACCCTATTTCTACTATATAAGTTCTTTTTTAGACACATTGTATGTTCTCTGGTGTTGGGATATGCTATGCTCCTCACAGGCTCATATTTTTAGATGCTTTTCCTTCTGCTTAAACTACCCTTCCTTCTCTCCCTTGTCTTCTTCAGAGACTTGAAATCATCCTTCAGAAACTGGCTCAAATAATATTTTCATAATAATTCTTTTTCCTGTGAAATCTCAGCCATTTGTAATCCCATACAATTTTCACATTTCTCTGTCTTCTCACAATGCATGTTCATAATTTATTCATATCTTTATCTCCCTCAGTCTACTGTATGCTCCAAAAACACAGAAGATAACTCTGATTTATCTCATCTTCTCACTGCCTAGAAGAAAGTTGCCACTTAGAAATGTGTACCAAATTTAACTGAAGGGTACTGATAATGTCAAGAGGGAATTAGATGTTGAAGAAAAGGACAGGGCAAATAGAATGATGAACTTAGGAGAGGATATTTATAAACAGGCAATTTGAGAGAAGTGAGGAGTGATGAATGAAAATAGAACTAAATAAAAGGAAAAGCAGAGTCATAAGAAGAAAAATGTCCACCGATAGAATTCAAAGAGAAGAAAGATACAGATGATGCAGACAGATGTTGGGGTTCAGGGATGTTGCTATAGTTAAAAGAATATATAGCTCACAGGTTAATAGTGCTATATATTTTAAGTACCATTGTTATTTATACAAACTACTGTACAGATTAATTTAACACTTCAAATTATTCTTTAAAAATTATTGTGTATATAAAGGCAACATGTACACAATAATATTAAGGGATTTAAATGATAATTTCTACCTTGAGAATGTTTCACAACTGGAATTTTCCTTTTGAGAATCTTGACTCTACAGCCTTATATCTAAGAAAGGATGTTAAACATCAGTTTCTGAATATCTCATGTTTACTTGATCTAAGAGCCAAAGATGGAGCTCTATGAACAGGTATCAGTCTGCTAAAAAGTTTCTGAAACTTTCACAATTAAAAATCTCGATATGCTTCATCATACAAGTAACTTCAAGAAAATAAACTTGATTTATAGCATTAATTTCCTTAGCTAGGCCATAGCAGGCAAGTAGAAAAGATTTGAAACTTTAAAAAATTTTAATAAAGAAGATATGTAGGATAGATACCAGACCTGTTATGATATTCAAACTTTCTGAATTCATATGAAAAAGGATTTCCCATAGTTCTAATAAAAATATTTTTTTTCCCTATGAGTGTAGCGTTCTTTTTCATTGCCCTGCAGTAATGTGTTAGTCTGTTGTTTCACAATGTGAAGTTCTATGGATCCTTCTTTTGGATTTGCTGCCAATATTTTCTTTTTTTTTTTTAAGTATCTACCAGTATTTTCTTAGTACAGTGTAACTGCATTTATCTGTTCTCTACTTGACCGTGTTCTCTGTTTATCTGGGCTGTTTTGCTATGGGTTTCTCATCTTAGAAGAAGACAACTAAGATTCTCATACCTATGTTATAGTAAAATTTTGCTAGAGAAGTGTCAGCAAACTTTCTTCAAATCAGTTATTCTGGCTGTTCTTCCAGGATATAGATGGTTATATCCAACAGGATTTTTCTTTGTTTTTATCAACATACCATAAAAACTTAATTGTACCCTTGGATCTTTTTGTACTATATCTTATCTTTGTATATGTAGCTTACCTGAATATGATAGAAATTTGTATTTCAGCTGTATTGGAAGCAATAAGAAGATATAAAAGAGAAATTGGAAAATGAATCAACAGTCTTTAGGCTAAGTGAATACTGTTGATATGCTATAGATATAAACCTGGAAAGAGATTGTATGATTTTTATTATTCTCCCTTGGTGAAGTTCAATATAGGTTAATATTTTTTCTGTCTGAACTTTTTTATATAAATACCACTTTTTTCCTATTACCTTGTAAGAGTTCCTAGACCATAAACTAACCTTGTGAATTGATTCCACACTCTCTCAAATATGACTTTGCATAAGCCAAATACTTTTAAGATACAACATTTCATATATTTCTCAGACTACATGTCAAATCAGTATCATGCAAACATAATACTTTTACTACTTTTTTGAGCATGGTGTTGAGAAGAAAAATTTTAATATATCTGTGTTACATCTACATTAACACAATGGTGCATATTGAAAATGCTTTTATCTGAAACATTTCTCAAATGAAAGCAGCAGCTGAATTTTATGGTAGTTAAACTATGAACCTTGCACACAATCTTACCTATGTGGGTGTTGCATTTTTGTATTATTATTATTAAATATATCTTTATTGATTTCAGAGAGAGGAAAGGAGAGGGAGAGAGAGAGATAGAAACATCAATGATGAGAGAGTCATCGATCAAGCCCGCAACCCGGGCATGTGCCCTGACCAGGAATTGAACCCCGATCTCCTGGATCCTAGGTTGATGCTGAACCGCTGAGCCATGCCCTGCCGGGCCATTTTGGTATTATTAAGGCAGAAGTATTTATTCTGCATCTTATACTTTAATATTTGCATGGATATAACAAGCTATCATGTGGTCATGTGTATTTCATAAAATCTTTCCAAAGTGCACAGCAAATCCAATATAGAATTCATACGTTTTTCAAGAAATTAGAATAAAATTTCCTCTGGCATTTTCAAAGCAGGCTGTAGAAGATACTGTGGTCTACCTAAGCTCCCAAAGGCACTGGACATGAAGTTGTCAATAGTTTTTAAGTGGTTTTGGAAAAATCTCTCAATTGTTTACATCTCCCACTGTAACCTTGTACTTCACACACTAGAAAAATATAAATTGCACTAGATATTTTGGGATAAATATGGGCTCTATTAGTTAGAGTTCAATTAAATCTTCAGGGAAGTTTACCATTAAGAAGAAAAATGGGCTGCAAACAACTTCTCATCCAAAATGTGCTTAAGTGGCTTAGAAAGAAATTATGTTTTAAATATTCTTATATTTTATATACATTAAGTATGCTAGAATCCTTGCTGTGATGATTAAAAACTCTTTGTATTCCCCACAGTCAACAATATCTTTTTCTTTAGCTGTTCTGATTAACTGAATGACATTCATATTGGTAAATTTCTCCATGGAGTAACCTGAGTTCACATGTGCCTAGCCACAGTACCACTAATGACATGATTCTGAGGGGATATGAAACTCTACCTCAACAAATTTATTTCTGTTTTCCAACATATATTCAAAGAAATACTTTGACATTGTAATGTGATTTTTGACAGGGCTAAGGTAAATTCATCATGCTAAACTGAAATGTTTCTGGCAGATGTCTGCTCTGTAACAATCAAATTGTTTGTACTGTGATATATGACAACCCCAGTGCTAATTCTAGTTGTAAAACTTATCAGTGTAATACTTTATTAATGTAAACTTGGAATGTAATTATGCAATGTATTATCCGACTGCATTTTTTCATTTAGAAAAACTTTTTGAAAACAATCTCTAAATTCCAAATAATGGGAATTTTTTAGTTCATATAGAAAGAATATAACTTTTTCATCACAAAGATATACAGGCATTTTTATAGCTTTCAAAATCATATATTTATTGAAATTAAGAAAGCATAAATTTTAAATGCTTTTTATTATTAAATATTAACTTTGCTCCCCATGGAAATAGTGATTTGTCCTAGACAGATGCTCTTTAAAAAAAAAAAAAAAAAGAGAGAGAGAGAGAGGTAGTTAACAATACACTGTTATGTTAGTTTCAAGTGTACAACATAGTGATTCAACCTTTATGTGCATTAGGAAATGATCACCTCAACAAGTCTACTATCAGTCACCATACAAGTTAATGCAATATTATTTTCTATATTCCCTGTGCTGTAAATTACATCTCCATGACTCATTCATCTTATAACTGGAAGTTTGTACCTCCTGATACCCTTTACCTGTTTGCCCATCTCCAACCCTGGCAACCATCAGTTTGTTCTATTTGTCTATCAGTCTGGTTTTGTTTTGTTTGTTTGTTCAGGGCTTATTGTCTATCTGTTTTTTAGATCCCACATATTAGTGAAATATGTGGTACTTCTCTTGAACATTCTTTTTCAAAGAAGAAATAATTAAAATGCTGACACTGCACATTGAAATATTTTAAAAATAGGTTGGGGGATAACCTCTGCCTAATTATCTGTACCGTCCATATACTTCACTACAATTTATAATATTTTAGGTCAAAGAACCTAAAAGTTTGTTTTAAAAGAAAATGTAATTGAGATGAATGGTAACCTTTAGACTTCATAATATATGAAAGCATGTGACTTCTTTTATGCTATGATATGTTCGCTGAAAACAAAACACTCAAGGAATCAGAATATACAACATTTTAAAAACTTGGCCAATTTTGCCTGGCCAGGCATGGCTCAGCAGTTGAGCATCGACCTAGGATCCAGGAGACTGCAGTTCGATTCCCAGTCAGGGCACATGCCTGAGTTGCGGGCTCGATGCCCAGTCAGGTGTGTGCAGGAGGCAGCCGATCAGTGACAACACTTTCATCATTGATGTTTCTATCTCTCTTTCTTCTTCTCGCTTTCTCTCTCTGAAATCAATAAAGATATATTTTTTAAAAATTTGGCCAATTCAAAATTTCATATTATGCTTTGAATTTCCATTGCTTTGTCCTCTATACTTTCAACAATTGAGAAAGTTTCATGGACCTAGCTGGCTTTACTCAGTGGTTAGAGTGTCGGCCCATGGACTGAAGGGTCTCGGGTTCAGTTCTGGCCAAGGACACAAGGTTCTTCAGTTGCAAGGTTCCATCCCTGGCCCTGGTCGGGGCACATGCAGGAGGCAACCAATAGATGTGTCTCTCTCACTCACTCTTTTTTCCTTCAACGCTCTCTGAAAAGCAATTAAAAAAGTATCCTCGGGAGAGGATTAAAAAAAAAGAATAAGAAATAGCTTCATGAATAGATAAAAGCCCTCAGCTTATATTTTATGGTTCAGTTGCCTGATTCAAATCAAACTTCTGTCTAAATGGGTGCATTGTACCAGCCTTTACCACTAGGGACAAAAATAATCCATGTGGCTTCCTTTTGCCCTGGTGGCTCCCTTTCTCCTTTATTATTCTAAGTAAGCATCTATATTTTAAAGAACTCTTTGAAATATTTTAGTAATTGCAGTGTGAATTTAAATATTTACATTTTAACAAAATTATTTTTTTTAATTTTATTTTTGTTTAAAATATTACAGATGTCCCTTTTTCTCCCCAGTGACCCAGTCCACCTTGTCCCATTCCCCTCCCCAGTCCCTCTCCCCACCATTGTCCATGTACTTGGGTTGTGAATATATGCATATAAATTCTTTGGTTACTCTCTCCCCCTCCACCTGCCCTCCCTCCTCCATCTTTCTGACATTTGTCAGTCTGATCTATGCTTCCATGTCATTGAATCTATTCTGTTCATCAGTTTATTAAGTTCCTTAGATTCCACATATAAGTGAGATCATGCAATGTTTGTCTTTCTCTGCCTGGCTTATTTCACTTAGCATAATTTTCTCTAGGTCCATTCATACTGTCCCAAAGGGTATGAGAACCTTCTTCTTTAAAGCTGCATAGTATTCCATGGTGTATATATCCCACAGCTTTTTTATCCACTCATCTATTGAAGGGCACTTGAGCTGTTTCCAGATCTTAGCTATTGTAAACTGTGCTACTATGAACATAGGGGTGCATATATTCTTTCTGATTAGTGTTTCAAGATTCTTAGGACATAGTCCTAGGAGTGGAATTGCTGGGTCAAAAGGCAGCTCCATTTCTAATTTTTTGAGGAACCTCCATACTGTTTTCCATAGTGGCTACACCAGTGGGCACTCCCACCAGCAGTGTACTAGGGTTCCCCTTTCTCCACATCCTTGCCAGCAGGAGTCATTTGTTGATTTGTTGATGGCAGCCATTCTGACAGGTGTGAAGTGATACTTCATTCTGGTTTTAATTTGCATCTCTGATTATTAGTGACCTTGAGCATTTTCTCATGAGTCTCTTTGCCATCTGTATGTCCTCTATAGAGAAGTGTCTATTCAAGTCCTTTGCCCATTTCTTAATTGGGTTGTTTGTCTTCCTCTTGCTGCATAATATGAGTTCTTTGTACACTTTGGAAATTAGCCCCTTATCAGATACATCCTTGGCAAATATGTTTTCCCAGAATGTGGGGTTCCTTTGTATTTTGAGGCTGTTTTCTTTTGCTCTGCAAAAGTTTTTCAGTTTGATGTAGTCCCATATGTTTATTTTTTCTTTTGTTTCTCTTGGCCTAGGAGATGTATCAGTGAAAATTCCACTATGTGGGATGTCTGCGACTTCACTACCTATGCTTTCTTCCCAGATTTTTATATTTTCTTGACTTACATTTAAGTCTTTTATCCATTTTGTGTTTATTTTTGTGTATGGTGAAAGTTGCTGGTCTAGTTTCATTCTTTTGCATGTATCTGTCCCATTTTCCCAGCACCACTTATTGAAGAGACTGTCTTTACTCCATTGGATGCTCTTGCTTCCTTTGTAAAATATTAACTGACCATAATGATGTGGGTCAATTTTTAGTGTCTTGGTTCTCTTCCATTGATCTATATGCCTGTTTTTGTACCAATACCAGGCCGTTTTGATTATGGTGGCTTTGCAATACAGTTTGAAGTCCCATAATGTGATCCCTCCCACTCTGTTCTTTGTTCTCAAGATGGCTGCAGCTATTCAGGGTCTTTTTTGTTCCATATAAATTTTTGAAATGTTTGTTGTAGGTCTGTGAAATATGCTCTTGGTATTTTAATAGAGATTGCATTGAATTTCTATATTGCTTTGGGTAGTATGGACATTTCAATGATATTAATTCTTCCAATCCATGAGCATGGTATATTCTTCCACTTGTTTAAATCTTCCTCCATTTCTTTTTTCACATAGTTTTCCAAGTACAGGTCTTTTACATCCTTGGTTAAGTTTATTCTTAGGTATCTTATTTTTTTAGTTGCAATGGTAAATGGTATTGCTTTTTTAGTTTCTCTCTCTGAAAGTTCATTGCTGGTGTATAAGAATGCCATTGATTTCTGGATGTTGATTTTGTATCCAGCTACCTTGCCAAATTTGTTTATCAAATCTAGTAGTGCTTTGATGGAGTCTTTAAGATTTTCTATGGACAATATCATGTTATCTGCAAATAATAAGAGTTTTACTTCCTCCTTTCCAGTCTGGATACCTTTTATGTTTTCTGCCTTGTCTGATGGCTATGGCCAGGACTTCCAGTAATATGTTGAATAAGAGTGGTGAAGGAGGACACGCCTGCCTTGTTCCTGTTTTTAATGAAAACGGTTTTAGTTTTTGCCCATTGAGTATGATGTGGGCTGTAGGTCTGCATATATGGCCTTTCTTATGTTGAGGTATGATCTCTCTATTCCCACTTTGCTGAGAATTTTTATCAGAAATGGGTGCTCGATTTCGTTGAATGCTTTTTCTGCATCTATTGATATGATCATATGATTTTTGTCCTTCATTTAGTTTATATGGTGTATCACATTTTTGATTAGTGGATGTTGTACCAGCCTTGCATCCCTGGAGTAAATTCCACTTGGTCATAGTGTATGATCTTTTTAATGTACTGCTGGCTCTGGTTTGCTAGTATTTTAGTGAGGATTTTAGCTTCTGTGTCCAACAGGGATACTGGCCTGTAATTTTCTTTCTTTGAAGTGTCTTTATCTGTTTTTGGGATTAGGATGATGCTGGCCTCATAAAAATAATTTGGGAGTTTTCTCTCCTCTTGAATTTTCTGGAATTGTTTGAATAGAATAGGTGTTAATTCTTCTTTGAATGTTTGGTAAATCTTGCCTGTAAATCCATCTGGTTCAGGGTTTTGTTTGCTGGGTGTTTTTTGATTACTGCTTTAATTTCATTAGTTGTTATTGGCTTATTCAGGTCTGCCTCTTCTTGATTCAGCTTGGCAAAGTTGAATGTTTCTAGGAATTTGTCCATTTCCCCCATGTTGTCCAATTTGTTGGCATATCGTTGCTCATAATATTTTTGTGCAATCCTTTGTATTTCTGTTGGGTCAGTTGTTATTGCCTCTTTCATTTCTGATTTTACTCTCTCTTTGTTTCTTAGTGAGTCTGGCTAAAGGTGCATCAATCTTATTTATCTGTTCAAAGAACCAGCTCTTGGTTTCATTGAATTTTTTTGTACTGTTTTTTTAGTCTCTATGTCATTAATTTCTGCTCCTATCTTTATTATTTCTTTCTTTCTACTTCCTTGGGGCTTTTCTTGCTGTTCTCGTTCTAGTTCTTTTAGTTGTTGTGTTAAATGGTTCATTAGAGCTTTTTCTTGTTTCTTGAGATAGGCCTGTAATGGTATGGATTTTCCTCTCAGGACTGCTTTTCCGTGTCCCATAGGTTTTGGGTTGTTGTCTGTTCATTTTCATTACTTTCCATGAAGTTTTTTATTTCTTCCTTGATCTCATTGGTAACTCATTCATTGTTTAATATGCTATTTAGCCTCCATGTGTTTCAATATTTTTAAGTTTTTTTATAGTGGTTTATTTCTAGTTTCATGGCATTGTGATCTGAGAAAATGCTTGATATGATTTTAATATTCTTGTATTTGTATAGACTTGCCTTGTGCCCTTACATGTGGTCTATTTTTGAGAATGTTCCATGTGCATTTGAGAAGAATGTGTATTCTGCTGCTTTGGGATGAAATGTTCTGTAAATGTCAATTAAATCTATTAAGTCCAGTGAGTCATTTAAGGTCTGTGTTTTTCTGTTGGTTTTTTGTCTTGATGATCTGTCCAATGCTGACAGTGGAGTGTTAAAGTCCCCCACTCTTATTGTGTTGCTGTCAATATCCCCCTTAACATCCCCAAGATATTTTTTATATATTTAGATGCTCCTATATTGGGTGTATATATGTTTATAAGGGTTATTTCCTACTGTTGGATTGATATCTTTAGTATTATGTAGTGACCATCTTTGTTTCTTGTTATGGTTTTTATTTTGAAGTCTATTTTGTCAGAAATAAGAATTGCTAGTGCAGTTTTCTTTTTCTTTCCATTTGCACGGAATATTTTATTCCATCCCTTCACTTTTAGCCTATGTGAGTCTTTTGGTCTCAGTTGGTCTCTTGTAATCAGCATATATTTGGGTCCTGTTTTCTTATCCATTCAGCCAGCCTATGTCTTTTGATTGGACCATTTATTCCATTTACATTTAAGGTTACTGTTGATATAAACTAATTTGATGCCATTTTCCCTCTTTATACTGATGTACCTTTCTCTCACTAATCCTTCTTTTTCTTAGAGCAGTCCTTTTAGCATTTCTTGCAATGCTGGTTTGGTGGTACTGAACTCCTTTAGCCTGTTTGGGGGGTCTGGAAAGCTCTTTATTTCACCTTCAACTTTAAATGATAGTTTTGCTGGATAAAGCAATCTTGGTTGCATGTTCTTGCTTTTCATTACTTTGAGAACTTCATGCCACTCCCTTCTGGCTTGAAGAATTTCTGTTGAGAAATCAACTGTTAGCCTTATGGGGGTTCCCTTGTAAGTCATTGTTTGTCACTCTCTTGCAGCCCTTAATATTTTCTCTTTGTCCTTGACATTTACTATTTTAATTGTGATGTGTCTTAGAGTGGGTCTCTTTGGGTCCCTCTTGTTTGGAACCCTCTGTGCATCCTGAACTTGTGTCTCATTCTCCCTTGCTAGCCTAGGGAAGTTTTCTGTCATTATTTCCTCCACCAAGTTTTCTATGCCTTGCTCTCTTGCCTTTCTTCTGGCTCTCCTATATGCGAATGTTGTTTTGCTTCATGTTGTTCCAAAGCTCCCTTAGACTGTCCTCATGCTTTTTAAGTCTTTTTTCTTTGTGCTGCTTTGATTGATTTTTCCATCTTGTCTTCTAAGTCACTTATTCTATCCTCTTCTTCATTGATCCTGTTTTTAATTCCTTCCAGTGTATTCTTGATATCAGATACAGCATTCTTTATTTGTGTCTGATTTTTTTTTAATGTTATGTATCTCTTTTTTCATGTTTTCCCTAAAGTCCTCGATTGTATCCTCTATTGCCTTGTTTTTCTGTTTAAGTCCCTTAAACATCTTCATAATCAACATTCTGAACTCTGTTTCTGATAACTTGCTTAACTCCATCTCATCAAAGTCTTTTTCTGATGATGTTTCCTTTTCTTTAATTTAGGGGTTGTTTTTTTGTCTCCCCATTTTGGTAGGTCTTAGTGTTTGTATCTCTATATTAGGTATATTTGCTGTCTCTCAGTTTTGTGGGATGGGATTTTGTCTTGTGGGTCCAGTGGAGCCCAGAGGTGTGTTTTCCCTATGCTTCTGAGCATTTTGCTCTAGGCGTGTCCCTTTTGTGAGTGTCCCTTTTGTGGTTTCTTTATGTTCTCCTGTTGTGGTTGGGTCTAGATTGTCATTCACCAGTCCTTGGGAGGACCCTCCTCTCAGGTTGGCTAACTGTGTCTCAGCCCCAACCCATCATGTAAGCTGTTGTACAGGTGCTGGCAAGGCAGGACAATACACAACTAAACTTCCTGGAAACAAAGGATATCTTACAAAAAATCTTGATAGTCACAATGAAAACAACCCAAGTAAAAATTGAACTGGGGGAGTGAAGGGAGAACACACACCAAAAAAGAACTTAAAGAGGGAAAGAAAAGTAACACTTAGAGAGATGTATATTGTTGTTAATAGTGATGAAAATTTAGATCATAATAATAAACTAAATTGTAAAAAATAGAGAAGCTACTGGGAGATAACTGAAGCAGAGAAAAGATTCTGAAAGAAGGGCCAGCGAAAAATTAAGGGAGAGAGTAGGAATAGGATGATAGTTGAAAATGAGAAAATAAAAATATAATAAAGAGAATAAGAGAAACTAACAATTGAACAAAAATACAGGAAGACAGAATGGAGTATAACAAAAGAATGAAAGAACAGAAGGAAAAGAAAAAAGAAAAAAAAAGTTATTCCAATGGATGGAGAGGAAAGAGAGAGATAAAGCCTGGGCAGGGAGGGAGTCTGGTAAGAGATTTGGGGGAAACTATAGAGAAAAGCAGTAAACCTGGTTATAACAATAAAGTCCCAGTTGTTAAGCCGGGATATCAAGAAAGTCCTGATAGTAGAAGCAAGAATAAAACAAAACAAAGCAAATAAACAAAACAAAACAGAGAAACAAAAGTAAAAGCAAGCTAAGCAATATAAAATTTTTTATAAAAAAAAAATTTAGTTAAAAAAATGTTTAAAAAAATTTTCTAAAACATTATAAAATTTAAAAAAGAAAAAAACAAAATTTTCTCCCCTTTCTCTTCTTCCTAAGGGAAAAAGAGAAAAAACAAACACACAAACAAACAAAAAACAAAACCAAAACCAAAACAAAATGAAACAAAAACAGAAGAAAAAAAGCCAATCAGGTGAGTTTCTTCTGGGCAGCTTGTTGTCTGTGGCTCTTTGTTTTGTTGGCTGATTTCCGTTCTCCTAGGAGATACTTGTCTATCAGCCAATGTGAGGAGATGTCTAGGTTTGGCTCTGGTGTCAGGCAGATGATTGATCTGAGGCTGTCTGTAGACCACCTCCTCTTGTCAGCTATTTTGCAACTTTGTAGTTGCCTGGTCTTACTCCAGAGTCTTCTGTAGAGTCTTTAGGTTGCAGGGTGGCTAGTGTAGCTCAGGGTATCACTCCCCTTAGAGGTGTCACTCACAGGCGCTCACTCTGCAGGAGTTAGTCTCTGCTCCACAGCCAGCTTCTCACTCCCTACCCTGTCCTCTGATTCTAGTTCCCCATGCTCTGTCCTGCTGCAGTTTCAGACTGATTTCAGCCTGCGTCCTTTTCTGTATGGGTAGTTTCAGCAGCCTGGGCTCAGTGGGTTTGATTAAAGAACATTCCAGTGAGCCCTTTGCCTGCCCAGCCCCCAGTAGGGGTTTTCAGCTCTTCCTCCAGTTCCCAAACAACAGTCCCTGAGAGTCTTATTCTTATAGTGTGCTCCTGTCAGCTGCTCTCCCTTTCCGGTCAGGACTGCGCCCTGAGGGGCTATCTGGGGCCTCAGTGAGTGGGACCAGATCCTTTCCTGTTGGGGGTAGTGCTCCCAGGCTACAGGAGAGGCAGGTGGGCTTGGCCCCTCCCTGCTCAGCTCTGGTTGGCTGGACTCACCAGGCTTGTACCTCAGACAGTCTACTGTGCAGACACTAATCCCAGCCTCCACTGGTTTGTCAGTGCAGTGCACGCTGGGAAGGTGGGAGCCAGTTTTGTGATCAGAACTCAAAAACACACAAAGCAACACACAGGCAGAGAGTCTGCCCTGCAAGGTCCCTTTGCCCATGAGCCAAGGCAAAATTGCTGATTTCAGCAAAGCTAGGATGGCTCCAGACACCACCAAGGTGCCCCTCAGGGCTGGTCACAGATCCCAGACTCTCTGCACCTGGAGCTCAGGGTGGGAGGGCTCCTCCCCTCCTCCACACCATGCAGATTCAATGCTTCTTGGGACTCAACACAATGCCCTATAGGGAGGCAGAGGGTCCCCATGTGCGGCTGCTCAGTGCAGTCCTCTGGTCCCTTACTACTCAGGCGCCACACACTCTGGGACAGCCTTTCCTTTGGTCAGCAGGCGAGCATTAGATGTTGGTCTCGTCCGCCATTAGAAGCTTTGTTTTGCTAGGAAGGCCCTATCCCTTCCTTGCAGACTCACCACTCCCCTGGGTCCCTCTGCCCTCTGTGTGGGGCTCTCCTTCCCCTCTCCTCTGCTCTGGGTGTGAGATCCCCACTTTTGGAGGCCAGTCCACACTTCCGAGGGGAGGAAGCTTTGTAGCCTCAAAGCCTCTGGACTCGGAGCCCAGCACAGGCTTCAGAGGGGACTCCCCCTGTCAATGTCCCCCCTCTCTTACCAGACTCTATGATGTCTCTTCAGTGTTCCTTACTCACACTCCGTCCACTCAGCTATGTTTCTCTGGTTTTTCCAAGCTGGCTACGTAGGATTTTAGGAGTAAATTGAATCTGTGGCTGGGAGAGGGGGGTGCTCTGCTGCTTCTCACAGTGCCACCATCTTCCCTCCTCAACATAATTATTTTTTAAGAAAATAATTTTTTTCCATAATCCTTTTGCTATTTTTTGTGAAAAATAAATTTGTTAAAGGAGGATTGGGTCATTTTATTAGAAGTAAAAAAACATGATGTGTGATGCACAGAACTTAAGACAAAGTAGGCTACCTCTTGGGACCAGTAAACACCCTCCCAGGCTAACCCAAAACTGGGAACATGCCCAATTGAACATTTGAATCAAGTTGGACAAAAATACAAAGTCTGACAAAACTATAGCTTTGTAAGATATACTCAGTATTTTAGAGCTGCTGGAGGTCAACCAAAGAGATTTGGGTCATACTTTACCTAAGACTTATGACTGGACTTGACTTGCTCATTAAGCCAATTAGAGAATAATTCAGTTAACTAATCAGTAATCAGTAACTGGCTAGTGACCTGTCAATTTTCTTTAAAATGATCAGCCCGGCCAGGCGTGGCTCAGTGGTTGAGCATCGACCTAGGATCCAGGTGATCGGAGTTCGATTCCTGGTCAGGGCACATGCCTGGGTTGTGGGCTTGATCCCCAGTCAGGGGTGTGCAAGAGGCAGCCGATCAATGACTCATTGATGTTACTCTTTCTCTCTACCTCTCCTTTCCTCTCTCTGAAATCAATAAAGATATATTTTTAAAAAATAAAAATAAAATGATCAAACAATTATGATTATAGTGCAGAGGAAATTTCTCTTCTTTTTCAGTTATTATGCTAATTGTTAACAAGTGTCTTGTAGTAATGCATATCCAATTTTACACATTAAGTTTTTCATAATATATATATGTTCATTTGTATATTTATGTATTAATTCAATAAATATATAAATGAACACCTTTTATATGCCAGGTACCCTGGAAATTCTTTGTCTATATCTTTTTCTCCTATCTTTCTCTCTGTTCTTTCCACCATCTGGCTTACATATGTTAGCATACATCCCTCGCATACTATAGAGGACTAGAAGATTTTACTCTGCATTTGTCTCACTAGTTTACCCAACTGAACACCCTGTATACCACCATTCCTACCATTTAAGCTCTAAATGGAATTCTGATGAAGTTTTCTAATATTGGTGAAATTGTTTATAAGCTCTTTTGGATTCATTATCTCACTTAATAAAACCATGACATTTGTGCCCTGAAACATGAATGTACTTTAAAACTTCTCTAAATTTGACTTTTATTTAACACACATACAGCTGGTTTTATATGCAAACACTGGGCACATTTAACACGTGCATTCTCCTAGGTCATTTTTCAGTTTCCTTCCAGATATGTGTTTAATTTTCTTCTCCCTCCTTTATCTGTTCTTATAGTCAGTGCCATAGTTTAGGTCCTCACCATTTAAAAAAAATTAATTTATCAATTATATGTTTATTTATTTTGCTCTTCTTTATTGAATTTATTGGTGCAACATTGTTTAACAAATTTATATAGGTTTCAGTTGTAAATTCTATAATACATTTGTATATTGTGCTCACCACCCCAAGTCAAGTCTCCTTCTGTCATCACCTGTTGTGTAAATGAATGCACAATCTTTTAACTGCTTACCCAAGTTTATTCTTAATCTTCACTAGTCTATCATTCATACTGCTGCCCCTATCAAAATATAAATTTGATCTCACCATTTTCTTGATTTCTCAGAAGGCTTCACATTGCCTACAGATTAGAGTTCAGAAACTGTCAGCAAGTCTCTTATGGTGCTGTCTTGTTATACTCAGTTCAGCTTCTTCCCATCATCCTCTACTCTCTATGCTTTCCAACAGTACTGCAGCTTCAGAATGTACAAATAAATATCTATTCTTTCTCCAAATCCCAGTTTGGATGTATACTTCTTCTGGGAAACTTCCCTGACTCTCCTAGAGAGCCCTATTCACTCTCACCTCTCTGTTCTCATAACAAGTATACCTGTGTCTATTATCACTCTTTAATTCTATCAAACCAATGTGCATTCTCTCTCTCTTTAAAATAAGAACTCACGGGTGGATACCTTGATATCACTGGTCCCAGCACATGGTATGGGGCAAAAAGGTGACTAGTAAATGCTCCTAGACTAACTGATTGAATATTTGAGGTGTCAAAATATTGTCAGTTTACTAACTCAGGGTTGAACTGGATGTCTAAGATTAATATTGGACTTACTTAAGCTTAGAATTATTTAACTCTGAAGACATATAAATGTAATAATACATTGTTTTATTTCTAAAGGTTATATTCATACAGGGTTACCAAATAGACATTTCTGGAGGGATTAATTTCTAGGCTCGAATTTCTTTTATGGGACTGCTTATGTTGATAATGATGGTTGAATCATTTCAGGTTTCACAGAATAAAGAAAAACTCATTGTCTCTAGGGATCCTAAAGCTTTGTAAAATGAGTCATAAACTTTGGATACTCTCTTTCCTTCCCTCTCCCAACCCTAGCTTGTTATAATGTTAAATCT
This sequence comes from Miniopterus natalensis, assembly GCF_054644295.1. Lineage (NCBI taxonomy): Eukaryota > Metazoa > Chordata > Mammalia > Chiroptera > Miniopteridae > Miniopterus > Miniopterus natalensis. The sequence goes on from NC_142090.1 coordinate 29,594,481, forward strand.
TAGCATGGAAATGTGTGAGCATTAAACCTGTAATTGCTAAGCAAACTTCTGGAGTGTCTAGTATAGTTCTTGTGATACTAGATTTGACTATTTGTGTTATAGAAACAAACATCTAGAGACCACCAGGATTTCCATTATTTTGATAAATCTTAGAAACACATGGTAACAAGATTGGATTCAAACATGTATATTTGCATACACACAAACTCACTCTTCCTTACCCCTCATTAGTCAGAGTAATGGCAGGAAACAGATGGCTCATTCAAAGGGTTTAATTGAAGAGCTTTTAATGACAGGGACTGTTGATGAAGGAACAATCAATTGTAAGGTAACCGAAAAGGAGATTTGCAGCACCAGGAACCAGTAATACCACTTCTCTGTGCCTGAAGGGACAAGAGCAGGGAACTGTAGCTGTGGGAGAGGGACCACTGAACAGGAGCACCTTATATGGAGGATTGGAGTTATGAAAAATCACTGCCTGGCAGGTAGTGGGGTAGGAATTAATACTTTGACTTCTCTCTATCCTCCACCTTCTGATTTCCTGTCAATATTTGCCATCAGCCAAAACCAACTGGAAATCAGAATGCAAGGGGGCCTGGTACAAAGCAGGCAGAGACAATGAGCCGATCTGTAGGGACAAATGGAGATTGACTAGCAGTCTTGGGAAGAATATCTAACTTGACTCCTCATCCATCCTGAAAAAAATATCATTAATAAGTAGGCATAGGGCAGTGAGAAATTGTGGGTTAATTGACTTTTAGGTCAATGCATGCAATAAGAGGTAAGTTGCACAGTAGCTATAATTTTCAGTCTCCCTTAGAGCCCAAACCAGAATACCCACTCAAGGTAGGACAAATGGGAGGCAAGAGACAGAGCAAGCAAAACTTCAGATCCCCATGTCCCCTCCCCAGCTTCAAGTTGAGCAGTTGTGATTAAATCTATTTATTATATTAAGTTACATGTAAGATAACTTAAGAAGTATACCATTCTAATGGAAAGACCTGGGAATAAAAATCAGGTTTCTTGGGTCTATCAGGAACTATGTTACTTTAGGAAATGAATTTACACAATCTGTCCCAGTTTTTTCATCTCTAAAATGGAAGTAAAAAATATATGTCCTAGATGAATCATAGGGTTGTGAAGATCAAATGAAAAAATGGATACAGTTTCCTTTTGAAAAGTTAAACAAGCTCTACAAATGCCAGGCACTATCACTTTTGGATACTATCTTACAAAGTGGTCTGAGTATATATTTGCCAAACATCACATCCTCTATTTTTGGCTATCTTTCCTCTACACATGGAGCACTTCACTTAACTCCAGCTTAAACTTCACACACAAAGAAGAGATAAGCAGTAAGAAATTCCCAATGTGTTGCAATGTTGCTGCTTATTAAAAAGAAAGAACTAGATTCTGCTGAGTTCTGTTTTCGTGGTGCATATCCTGTTTCCATAGGTCCTATTAACTTCAAAGGGAACTTTGTGCATGTAAATGATTATATTTATTGGATGTGCCAACTCCTTTTTATCCTCTGGGCACAATTAGAGATATCATAGAAAAATGAATGTTAGAGACTTGGATCCATATTTGATATTCTATAGGAAATTGCCCATAGTTTCAGATGTTAAAAATCCTGCCAATGGTCCAGTTATGAATTTGTAGTATTTCTTCTTCTATAACCCTTAAAATTATCTTTCTTTACTTTTAGAATATTCCTTTTTACATTAAAGAAAAATATCTTTAGGTCCAGTTAAGCTAGTTATAAAGTATGTATACTTGTCATACAACTTGATATAATAATAAAAATTTAGACTCCATAGCTCTCTCTTCCCTGAGATTATATCATTAATACTTATGGCAATCCTGTCCCTACTTCAAGTTAACTCTGGGCAGTGCTGGAAGAGTCAGTTTCTAGGAACTAAATTTCTGGTTGCTCAGTTTCATACTATATCCACTGAACCACACTGTAATTTCAGTGTTCATTGTACATTCAGACCATTATCAATATTCTTGTTAAGGTAGCTATAGACTTAGGTTTTCTCCAGTTAAAATCACCATAATCAATGAAAACAGATAATAGGTGTATAGAGAGCTACACTTTCACACTGATTTATTTGTTCTCTGTATTTAAGATTTATTTTTCAGTTACAGTTGGCACATTATATTAGGTGTACAACAAAGTGATTAGACATTTATATATCCTATGAAGTGATCACCCCAATAAGCCTAGTTGTTTGTGTTCTTTAAATTCAGTTGTATCATGGCTTTTGGTGGAAGTGTCTCTAGAACTAATTCAGACAATCAGCTTAATGTCATTATCCTATTTTATCAGTGCATATAAAGACCTTGCAAGTGTTATTGATGTGACTCCTCAGCAATATTATATATATTATACATCTAAGAGGGCAGCTTAACTCTTTAATTGCATTTTTTTAAAGGGACAATAAAAAAGAAAAATAAGAAAAGCCTCTCAGATTAAATATTTAGAACTATTATAAAAGAAAATGTATACTATTAAATGGTGAAAACCTTTACAGGAAATGCACCCATATGTGATGGGTGGTGCGAAAGATAAATATTTTTATATTTTCATAATATGACTTACAAAAGATTCTTTAACTAGCCTTATAGACAAATATAACCATATCAAATTAATTTGGATCCACTTTGCAGTATTTTTGTAAAAAGTAAGCAATGAGAGTAATTTTAGTATTTAGAAAACAAAACAATCCAAAGTGTGTGTGTGTGTGTGTGTGTATATATATATATATATATATATATATATATATATATATATATAAAACAATCAAATTTCTAGTGAAAATGTGTGTAAGTAGGTTTATTCTGAAAGGAAAAGTCTTACTTCCAATGTCATGACCAATTAAATTCTCTAGGTAATGATCCCATTTGCATAGTGAGCAAAACCCACAAGTGGGAATTTTAATGGGCATACCACCTGAGTACAGTAATTCAGAGTGACACAACTTGAACTAGTTTTGTGCTTACCCCACTGAAAATTCTACTCATATTATTTTTAATGTCAACCTACAAGTCAAATTTCAAGATGATGGATTTGTTCTTTTTTAAGCACTGAGTTTGAATAAAAGCAATGCTTTAATTTTGTTATACATTGCATATCTTTACTTTAACTAATCTGTAGTTCTGATTCTCACCATTACTTCATTTTCTTAATTTTATTCATTAATTTATGAATAATTAAGTAAAAAATGTCCTTAGCAGCCAAATTGTTTTGGGATTGCAATTTAATGTACTTTTACCAGAATATGTATTATAGTTAAGTTAGTATAATAATTTACTAAAGTGTAATTGTGTAAGTATGCCCAATTATTCTTTCTGATGATCTAACAAAATCTAATACAATATGTATTCATATGGGTATTGCTTTTCTTCACCTCAACACCAATAAAACACAGTTCCTGCAGAGCTGATTACAGATGCCTTGTCATCTGAAGTTGTTACTTTTGAATATTCCCCTTATCTCTCAGTCACTATTCATGTCCTTGAAAGAACTGTGCATTCTGATTGAGGGGTCCACATTAAATTATATAATAAAGGTGATCTCAGGACTCTAAGAGTCAGACACACAGGATGATCTGTGCTTTCTAGGTTTTGAGATGACATTTTAAAACTTTTGTTTCACTCTAGATTGCTCGAGATCCTAACTATTTGTAGGTGTTTGACACCACATCTGTAATTGGCATAGCAACCAGCAGACAGGCTCTGTACATCTTTACACAGCAACCTACCAAGTTAAGAAATGTATTGGTTCAATATAAAACAGCAGGCTGTTTTTAGACATAGTTACTAGTGCACAAGCTTTAATATGGCTTTGCTTCACCCTATAATGAGATCTTTTGGTTCTCTGCTCAACAGGCTTTTATTCCTTTGGAAAAAGCTACAAACTATGTCAAGTGAATCAACTGCTTTTGTACACTCTTTCCTGGCTTTGGAACATAAGTCCTTTGTTTCCTATCCCTTTATGCATCAGACAGAACTTAAGAACCTTTTCAATTTTTAAGCTAAACTTAGAATTTGTTTGAATTTGCTTTTTACAATTTTCTTAAAAATTACATTCTGAACTAAAACAAAGATCTTCCTGGAAGTGAACACTTAATTGCAGAGCAATACTTTGTCTTTAACACATAGATCTATACCCCACATTAGTAATGTGCCAAAGGGCAGTTATCTCAAATTATTTCTTCATGGTCACCTCACAACTAAATTCAGGAATCCTTTAGCGAGCACTAACATAAGGCATAGATGGCATAAATAATGGTCAAACAAACAACAGAACTAGAACTAGTAACCAAAGTCCATTGGAAGGCAGGAACCTACTCATGCTGACATCAAGCAGCTTGAGGGGAATAGTTGTAGCCCCAGTGGAAAATGTCATACTATTGTCCCAGTTCAATAAAGAATGGGGTGGTACAGATTTCTGCTTGCATAGAGATCCTGCTTTCTAGGTTTGGCTGTAGCTTTTCTTATAATCTTTTCACCTCCAGATTGACAACTGACTTCATTAAAATTTGATCACTGATACAATATTTTAATTCCAAATTGTTTAAAGTAGAGAGAACAGCCACTGTTCATTTGGGGATTTTGTGATGTGAAGATACATGGTGGATTTAGTCATTAGTGATAGTTTTTGCACAACTTCCTTCCATTTTAACCAAAATCTCTACAAGTAATCTTAAATAAGCAAGTAAATATTAGTAACATCACTGATGAAACTAAGATTTTTCTCATAGGAAGTGTCAAACTTCTTTTGCAGTTTGAAACTTCCTGAGAGTTATATGGCTCTACTGAGGTGCACAGAGAAAAATCACTAAAAAGTTACTGGTTATAGTGGGCCATAGAAATGGTTAAAATAATGTTCCTTGTAGTAAATAATCTTTGATTTAAAAATATAAATACAGTGTGGAATAAGCCTATCAATAATATTAACTATCTTTAAAAACAAAAGTGGTATGCTTAATTACATCAGTGTAAAAGAGAAAAATTGCTATTTTAGTATTTGATTAAATTTTCTCATCTGTCCAATTAGATGTAACAAATCTATAGGCCTACAAATCACAAGTAATTGGAAAGGGCATAAAGGTCTTGAATAATTTGAAAAAAAATTATTAATAAATAAATGTATTCATCAGGCAGTTGGGTAAATCTAAGCATTTAAACTGGAATTCAAGAGGGTAAGCCACAAAGTTATGTTAGGCAGTGACTCTGACATAGCTTTAGAATCTAGGGCACTGATAGGGTGTGTATGGATAAAAAATGAAATGCTATTTCATAAGGTTTCCTTGGTTACTCCTTGAACTGTTCAGAAAAACAATGACTACTTCAGGTGAGGAAAATGGATATAGTTGATATGCAAAATGGTTAAAGTTGATATATAGAACACAAAAATAAAATTATTATATCTCCAAATAAAAAGCCTTCTCCTAAGTGATTTTGGAGTTAAATACTAACTGTAAAAAATTTCCTACTATTTAAAAATTGTGACTACTAAAATACCTAGATGAAAATATTTCTGATAATTTACTTTGGGGTAAAATTCATTAAATCTAATACCTAATTTAATACAACTTTCAAGTTTAATCTAACCACATATTAAAAGTTACCTTAATTCTTATAAGTTGGGAGATAATTCCAAAGCAAATAAATGTTATTTAAAAAAGGTATAAAACTTGCATTTTGACCTATTATGAATCTTTTAAAGAACACTATGTTTTGAAATCATATGTCAACTGTAATTTGCAGTATAAACTGATGTGAACTTTTCATAGTTCATTATGGCTGTTGAGTCGTGATTTACATAAGGAGACCAGAAAAATCTCCAAAAAGGGAATGAACATGATAAAAGCCTCAGGTTTTAAAATTATAGTTGAATTTGTTCAAATATCAATTAATATATCAATTACATTGAACATATCTACAAAATATTCTAAAGCACAAGAGGTCATTTTTTTATTTCAAAATAATATATTCAGGATAATACACGTTGAGTTTTAAAATAAGATTGTTTCCACGTTTAAAAGAAGGCAATGCATAACTGTAAACTATATTACTTAGTCATGATGGCTATATAACTCAACAAAATATTTTACATACAGAAATTCTAAACTATATTGAAACTATTTTCACAATTGCCTTTTTTTCCATTTATTTTTTAAAAAGTAATACAAGTGATATCATTGTAATAATCTGGTTATTATTTAATAGGAAAGGAGTTAAGGGAATATTAGTTAATATAAGCATGCTATTTATACAGCTTTGCTAGAAAGCTGTAATTTAACACTCTCCAAGTCTGTTCCCTGCTGATAGATGGGGGAAGGGACTGGACAAAGGTAGTATGGACTCATGCCCAACGAAGTCTGGGTGACATGGGAATGTGCTTAGCTGTCAGTCACACCTGGAAGCAAACTAGTGGCCAAAATAGGTGTGGCCACTGCAAAGGCAGAAGCCTGAATAGTTAAACCCCTGGACAAAGGGAGTTCCTGTTCTTGGTTCCCTTGCTTGCTGTTTGCACCTGACTCCTGTTTCAGGGGGCGCATTCCCCTGCATTCACCCGCATGGCCCATGCCTACGTGGGCTCCACAATGGACTAATGGACTTTAACTAGCCTGATGTTTTGCTAGACCCAGCTGCAACATGGAACAGAAGCTCTGGACATTGGCTTTGCTTTTGGTTCTATTGGAACTGCAGCTGCACCTTTTTCAGGACTGGTTTAAGAAACATGGGACTTTGGAGCCCAAGACATGTAATTCCATGCAAATAAAGTCTTTTTCTACATATCATTCTCCTGGGGGGGTTTCTGAAATGCTATTTCAGTGGTATCCCAAGAACCCCACTCCCACGAGTGGCGGGGAAGTCTGGCCCACTAATATCTCCTGTAACACAAGGTACTTTATGGAATGACTGCAAAGTAGACAACAGAGGAAAAGTACTATGGGTACAAATATGAAAATAAAAATTCTATTAGTGTTCTTTGTTACAGAGGAACATTCTTTTAAAAGTGCTAATATTTTTATCGCAAATAGTAGCAGAATATATTTAAGCATTAGACCATTTAGTTGAAAAATTTTGCAGGATAAAAAGTGAAATACTTTAACAATTTCAAGTCATTAGAAGGCATTATAGCTCAATACACTATGACACTTACATCCTAATATATATCCCTAACGTAACTTTGGGTATCTGTAAATATTCAGATTCTGGTTACTAAGAATTAGTACAAGATGTTCTTATATTTGATGTAACAAATAAAATATGTTCTTTAGACGAGAAGAAAGACAGATGTTTACTAGAATTCTATTTAAACCAGAAAATTTAAAGTTGTGAGTTTGTGTATGTATGTAAATGGGGTAGTCAACTTTTTTTTAAGCCCTCTGAGATATAAGTAGAAACTAGGTTTCATTTAAAAGGAAAAACCATAGGTGGCATTGCCATGATTTAGATTTAAAGCCTTTCTTACAAGGCTAGGTTTGCTGAAAAGCTTCCTAAAAATATGCACTTGTTTTTACTCTTAATTTTGTATTCAACCAGAAAAATTGAAAATAACTATTAATCCAAAGTATATTTTCAAAATTTCTCCAAAAAATTGAATTAAATCAAACCAAGCTACAACTTCTGAAAGATCAAACTTAGGAGACTGCATAGTGTGAAATTTCCTCTTCCTTTTATCTGAGCAACACAAAGTCTCTATCTCAATAGCAATATACTCAGTCTTATAATCGACTTATCTCTGTACACTTAAGGTTTTATAACTTGCCATATTAGTTTAACATAAAATTGCAATACTGAAATTGGTCACAGTAGTGTATGGAGAGACTCCCACTACATTGGAAGAATGGCTTGCTGTTTATAAAATATGACATTGTTTAAGAAACAAACCAAAACAACACAACTCTTTGAAAAAAACACAGCTCTCAAATAAAATTTAAAAAAGCTTTTGAATAAATCAAAATCAAAATATTGGGATTTTAATATTAAAAATCTCCTAATTTAAATGCAGTTTGTCAAAAATCTTTCACATTCTTCATAAATTATAATATGGCTTTTAAATATGGCTTTATGTTTTTATCCAAAATTTTATCATAACTTTTAAATTATGTATAAAAAATGTATATTTTTAGTTAAATTTTATAGTTTTTTAAAAGCTGTAGTCTTACAACTAAAGAAAATACATACTTAAGGCATTTTTTCTTTAACTGCTTAAGGAAACAGCTCAGGCTATTTACCTAAAACTGTCCTAAATCTAAATAATTCATTCAAGCAACAGATGAATCACTCATTCTAAGAGGCTTCCTCAAATGTCACATTCTCCTTGAAGCTTTCTGAATATTCCAGCAGATAGTAGCTGTTCTTTTCTGTGTACTACATTCTTATAGCCTTCTGAGTTTCTCTCTCTCATAATCCTCACTTCAATATGCCTTGTGGTTCATTTTTTACAGGTCTCTTTCCTCTGCTAAACTGTATTCTCTTGTGGGTGGAAACTGAACGACATCCATCTCTGCACCTCAGCAAATGACATACAGTAGGTACTCAATGTCTGTTGAACAAATGGAGAACAGAGCATGAAGATAAACACTGCATTCTCAACTACTATTTGGATTTTTTCCCCAAAGTTTATTTTAAAGTAAAAGTGTTTACTGTTAACTGTTAATAGATACACATCAGAAATAGTCTGCTTTTAATATCCATTGAAAAATAATACATTTGGAGCAAAAACTTTCTGAGAATAATAAAAAGAAATAGAAATATGTATGAAAAGGAGACATTTAGCTTTTTTTCTTTTGGATTAAAATGTCCCTTAGTCATTGAATCCTATTAAAGAGCTTAAAAGCAGTTAAAATTTCACATATTAAACCATGTAGATTTGGTTAGAGGGAAAAAAGGCTTTCAGAGATTACTTAAAATGAGTTAACAGTGCAAATACTAGGCTGTTTGTTTCATGAGAATTTTACCATGTGCTTTGCTTCTTCCTTAAAAAAAATTTAAAATACTCTCCAGTTTTAACACAAACAAAATATAAATATTTATGAAGGAAAACAAATTCCACAGCATTCCATACAGATTTCTAAACAGTCTGATGATTCACAACATGCATCCATGATGCCACAATCCATGTCACAAGGGCAGTTACAGTCATCCCCCATTTCATCTCCACAGCAACAGCAGCAAGCTTCTGAGGTGCAGAGGCCACATGAAGCTTGTCCCAGGACAATATTGCAGAGGGTCAGGAATTCACAGAACAAGCAGGCCAGGATACAGTGGACACAGCAATCTTCATTTTCAATTGGGAAGAGACCGCATAGTGAAAAAAAGGAGGAACAGAAAGTATATAAATCGTCAATAGACTGAATAATGAGTTGATCAAAATAAGTAATCCAGAACCCAATGACATGCCTTCCTAGAAATCTTTTGTGGGCTGAAAGCTCAAAAATAAACTTGTTAAATTCTAGATAAACGATCTTTAGAAGTAGATACTCCATATCGGGGGGAAAAAAAAGTTGTAGTTGTGTATATGTGCACATGTGCATGTGGGTGAGATTATTACTCTGATACACTGCAACAATCTTTGGTCCTAGGTTCCACTTTATGCATATCCCATCTTCCCTATATCCTATTGTTCTTTATAACATAGGCTAAAATGATTCCATGACATTGAAGTCCTTCAGAAATAGAAATTTCCTTCAACTGCTCCATTGACCTGCTCCAAAATTGAGAAGAAAAAAACATATTCAGTATATTATTGAATAATTGAATGAACAGTTAAATTGGAATGTATTAAATTGGGGTCAGCATACTTTATTTGCCAATAAAACTGACTCAGTTTCATGGTCTCAAATATTTTTGGTTTCACAAGAATTAAAGAAAAACTGCGACTCTCTGTTTGGGCCCAACCATTGTTCCTGGAAGCCAAGTTCTTCTGCCTGTTTCTAACAAAGGATTTGTGCCTTAACAAATGTGAATAATGACATACTAACATTGCTTTCCCACTTCCTGTATGGCAAAGTACTTTACATTTCTATTATTTCCTAAGACATCTCTAATAATCCCTCTTTAAAAAATGTTTACCAAACTTCATGAACTGATATAAAAAGATGAAAAATCAAACAGATCATAGTCTTAGTACCCTATACTCTAAACTTCTTTCCTTTAGAATAGTGATTTTTCAAGCTTTTTCATCTCATGGCCTACATAACTAATTACTAAAATTCTGTAACACATCAAAAAATAATGCTTTTGCTGATCAGACCAGAAAAATAGGTATAATTTGATTCATTCTCACTGCACAGCTATTGTTGTCATCTTTTTATTTGACAATCTAAGGGAAAAAAGGTCCGTGCCTCGGACTAAATAGTCAGGTATTGCGTGTTTTAAAATTTTTTGCAACAACCTGGTTGAAAATCTCTGCTTCAGAATTTTGTGGCAAGCAAGAGGAGCAGTTGAAGAAAATTTCTATTTCTGGAGGACTTTAACACAGCTTATAAAATAATTTAAGACCAATGTTATAGGACCTTTGTCTAATTTCAGAAAGTTTGTGAATTTTTACCAGGATTATTTCTGGGTTTGTGCATTGTTGGTTGGCACTTTGTTTTGTTTTGCTTTTTCTGTATTTTATACAATGCAAACTTAATGAGAGGATTCTGCTTTCAACAACAGCATCGATGCAGAACAATCCCACCCCCATCCCACAGTCACATACCCTTTGTTTCAGTATTGGCTTTAAAACGGAGTTCCTCTGATAGGTTTCAGTAAACTGTGTGATCGTCCCAAAATAAGCTCCCCAACTCCTTGAATATGCCCGTTTCTCTACAGTCTCTAACTTCAGTGAGAGTCTTTAACTTTGTAAAAGTGGGAAATGTGGACAACACAAGGTCATTTACTACATGCCAGATGGCAAAAAGTAGGGAGGGTCAGAAAAGAACTCAAAAAGGAAACACCAGAGCTGTTTGTAGAAGTAAAGCCTTAAATAGAACACAACAATCTTTCCTCTCATTCTTGGGTCCACTCTCACATACGACGGTCTATAGAACAACTAGAAAAAAGATCATAGAGTTATAAGAGCCTGCAGGTTTCTCTCCATCTTCCCCAAATATTTTAGTAGTAGCCAATCAGATCAGGAGAACACTGAAGCAACCACATGAATCCATATTCATAACCTTGGGAAGTTCTGGGTTTCTAGAGCATGTCTGTGGTTTATCTCTTTCTACATTCTTTTTATAAAATTTACCCTAATGTCTGTCTTATATATGTCTCTGTACATTTGAGTTTTCACAGGAATTATATTATTATGATTTGTAAAATACTCAAAATGTTAAAAAGAGTTAGCTTTATCATTATTATTATTATCAAAATAGTGTTTAACTGGCAGCAAGCCAGTTCTAGTCAATGTACCTTCAATCAAATACTAACTAATATTAACTAATTTTAACAACAGTTTTGACCTTAACTTTTTCCCCTGCTGAATGCTGTATTTCAAGACTGAAAGAGGGAAGCTATAAAAACTTGACACTGAAGAACCTTTGAGTAATTTTAAAATGATACCACAGAATTCCTACAAATAGCATTTTTGTTCAAATTTATGTGTTTCAGATTTACTTGTGTTGATTAATGTAGCTATAGTTCATCTATTTTCCAGGTACATAGTATTCCATTGATTTAATGTACCATAATTTATTTATCCATCATACTATTTATAAATATTTTGGTCATTTCCAGTGTTTATGGTATTCCAAACATGACTGTTTGAAACAGTTCTGTGCAAGTTTCTTAGAGCACAAATGCTAAATAATGAGCAGTATAATGGCTGGGTCACAGGATGTGCATATGTTTAATCTTATTAGGTAATTTCAAGCGTTTCCAAACAACTGCTCCAAAATTTACTCCCACTAATCAAGTATGAAAATGCTCATCGTTCCATATCCTCACCAATCTTTGAAACTATCATAATTTAATGTATGCCAATTAATTGAGTATGAAAAGGCGTCTCATGGTGGCTTTATTTATTTACTACTATGTTTGGATGCCTTTTCATGTTTCCTTGACATTCATGTTTCCTCTTCTTTAAAATGCCTGTTCAGGGTGTTCATGTTTTCCACTCCACTCACTTTCCTATTAAGTTGCTTCCTTTTTTCCTTATTGATTTGTAGAAGTTCTTAATATTCAAGATAGCAAGCCTTTGTCAAATACAATTGTCCTTTCTCAGTATGTGGCTTTCTCAGTTAAAATGACAAGAGACAGATGAATTAATTTTTAGACGATGAGAGAATGAAGTTACCAAGTGAACTTCAAATCAAGTCTTGTAGTTAGCTGGAGATATGTGTTGCATGGCTGAAGAAATGAAGTGATAGATGGACAAGTCTGGCAAATTAGTGAAAAGAAGAGGAAGCATTAATAAGATTTGGTGGCATAATGAAATAAACAGATTTTGTGTCCAATTCAGAACAAAGGAATTCAGCCATGCTTAGATACAGAAAGGGAGAAGAAATCAGGAGGAACACATTGTATATTATTGGTGTGAAATCAATAGTCTCAGATGAAGAGGGGTGGAAATGGCATTTCAAACTGAACAACTCATTGCTACTCATAGCATATATTCATCTAAGAATTAAAATATCTTCCAGGTTGTGGGTAATAATGACAGTTGTCATATAAAAATCAGAAACCCTAAGCCAAGAGTAAAATATCTCCAAACTCCTACAATTAGCCAACAAGATCTATAAGTTAATTTAAGTCTGTTAAACTGTCTTTGTATTTTCAGTAAAGAAAAATTTTTAAAAGTTCTTAGCTCTAAATAGATCAAACACGTCTTTTCTAGCCTGTCTTCTATAACACATGATTTCTATAATGAATAGGTATGCATGGTGGTTTTACATAAATGGGAAGCCTAGTATTAATGAAGAAAAAATAGTTATTTGCTGTTGTCAGAATTAAAATAGGTATTAAGACAGCGATGTTTTCATCATTCTTTCATTTAAAAAAAACCTATTTATTTACAAAACTTACTTTATACTAAACTCTGTTTTAAGGTCTTTGTAAATATTAATTCATTCAATTCTGTATTGGTAAAATGGGGATAATACCAATACAGAAACAGATTTACAGAAAATTTAGGAAATTCACCCAAGTCACAGAGGAAGTAAGTAGCAGAGCCAGGGTCAGAGCTCACACACAGCTCATGCTCTGATATAGCATGTTACGTATGCTGTCACTCCTAGCACTTGCTTCATCTTCCTGGGGGAACATCAGTTATAATCCATAACATTTGCTGATTTGTTTTTGACCCTTTTCCTTTCTAAAGATGATTCTGAATTTCAGTTTTAATGAAGAGTTGATAGTAAATGTTAACAAGTAAGAGCAAAGTTGATGAATTGCTGCCAGTCACACTGTTGAAAAAGACATATGAAAGAGATGGTGTCTCAATCAAAAGAAAGAACTCTTTATATTTAAAATATAAAATTTAAGGTCTATAGTTATATGAACAAGAACGATGTTGAGATTACATAGGAACCCTAGTGGTAAAACTAGTGTGGTAAAATGACAGAGGTCTTAAAAGAATAAGCTTTTTATGTAAATATTAAAACTTACAAAAAATAAACATCTTCTCTAAACATAAGTACTATATAATTTACTAAAAAAGCACTTTGAGATACTGTGAAAAACCAAATCTATTAACAGGCCCCTAAAAAAACCACAAACCAAAACACATTTTAGAGATTAGAGAGATATGAAACAAGGTGAATTTACAGAGACATCTACTAGAAACTTTTATTTCCTGTACTTTGTAAGTAGATAAATACCTAAATATAACAATCAAAAAGAAAAAAAAAAAAAAAGAATCCCTAAACTATTAAATCAATTTAATAATCTGATTTTTATTCCTTGTCAGAAACATCTTTCTTTTCAGTTGTGTTCCAGAAAGTAGTTTATTTGTGACTTGGGTTAAAATAAAATAAGAAAAAATAGTTGTTACAGTTTCTACCACTACCACCCCCATTACCCCCAACAAAATCAAGAATCATAAAAGGCATTAAGATGTTGGTTTTATTTGAAGCAAAGAGAGGATTATAAGAATTATCAAACTAAGACTTAAATAAAAAAACTGTAAAAAAATGATTCCTCCGCATCTATGTAGTTCACTGCCTGACGTAATTCTTTTCCCTGTTACTGAGGTTTTTAGTTTCTATGGTTTTATTCAGTCACATTTACAGTTTTTGCCAAAAGTGTTTAAACTTTGAGAAGCCAACTAGGTTTTAGGAAAGGTTCCTGTCCCAAATTGGGCCAACCAAGAACTGCACAATTTAGTGTACTACTGAGAGGAGAACACAGCACAAGACTGACAGCTACTGTAAATTTAGGAAAACAAAAGAATATACCAGCAAAGTAGCTAAAAAGAAAGCATGAAAGGAAATCTTTAGCACAATGTTTTATTTTTTAAAAAGTTATGAATTACTGCAGACACAAACCAAACAAAATCTTTGCATTTTATAAAAGGTCATCAATGTTAAAGCCACGCAGCCGGTGTATCTGGAAATAGGCTACTTGCTCCCAATGCCAATGAAGGTAACAAGTGAAACCTACATAAACAGCATCTCAGATGACTGGTAAAAATATCTAACTGGTCCAAGAGGCTTAGTTGTGTTTAAAAATAAGACTGAAGAACTCATTTCTATAAGAGCATATTAGTTTAGTAATGAAATTATCCCCAATTGATTTACCCAATCAATTGGCCAAAATACTAGGAAAATATGAGGAAAGTTATAGTAAATGTTATAGTAAAAGGAACCCTGACTAAGAAAACTATCTGCAGGTTAAACTCAGCTCTAGTCTAAACAAGTCTCTACTTCTTTAGTTTCCTTTTTTTAAGATGCGGTTTGACTTTCTCGGAATTTCTTTGAACAGGGACACCAAACAATGGAGTACAGGGAAGTCAAAGAGCAGTAAGTTCTGAGAATAACCTATAGCCCCTTTCTGAGCAAATAAATGCAGATTTGCACATGTCTTATCTTGACTAATCTCAAAAATACTTTCTTAATCAGGTCCCTATCATGTAGACTATATATGGAGAAACAAGAGGTTCATTATCCTTTTGAACAGGCCAACAATATGCCGAAAAGCAACTGCAGACTAGAACATGAACACTCAGTTATGTATAATTACTAATTTAGGAAATTGCACAGAGATCAAACCTGACTCTGTAGCTTTACAACCAAAGCTATAGAGAACCCACAGGTGTTCCCATGTCTTTAGCTGCTAAGGCTTACATCTGCCTGGTAAGGGTGCAAGGGGACTGACTCATTGTGCAGAAGAAGCCTCTGGGTGTAGGCATTCCTCCTCCAACTGTTATTTCTCAACACAAAATAAAAAAGCAGGCTAGAAGTAGGTTTTGGTAGTCGTGAATCCCAGCCAGAATGGCTGTTAGTGTATGGCCTCTGTGAAAAGCCAGCTGTGAGGAGTAAGACACAGACATCTCCAGGGAGTTCTGCTTCTCAAATGTTTGTGGGGGCAGGAAATATTTACTAATACAGCACAGTAGCTCAGCTCCAAGTAGTTCCCTGTCTCCAAGCCAGAGGACTCACAACATCTGGCTACAGCCCTAGAATGACCTGCTGCCTGCATAAACTAGGAATGCGCCTCCTACACAGAACTCTTCTGCACAATGCTGTCCCCATGAGGTCATGGGTCTTAGCCAGAAAACAATCAACACTTACCTGTTGAAGAAAGTGAGTTAAGTCAGGAGGTAAAATAAAAAGAACTACATTTTACACTGCTAAACAAAGATGAACACACTTGGAAAACAACAATAATCTTTACTATTATCTTTCATCTCAGCAAACTCAAAAGAACCTTAGGAAAAAAACAGCACAATTCTCCAACATCCACGAAAGGACTCCTCAGTAAATCTCCTATCACTTAACTAGTCCAAATTGTGGAATCCATCTTCCTCCTATGGGAGGTGTACTAGTGTTTTAAATTACAGTAAGTACACAGCACAGATTTTTTGCTTCTCTTATTTTGTTTATCCTGATGCTGGATCTGCAATTGATTCATTAAATATTCTAAACTCTCAAAGATTTGATCCAGTAATTGGGTCATGACCTAACTGGAACACTGATTCAAACAGTCCTTTCTAAAGAGTTGCATTTTACAGAGTTTAAGAAAATAACATATATACCAAGACACCTTTTGTTTTCCAGGTGCTTTACACAGAAATCTGAAGAGGAACAAAAGCTCAGTTAGTAGAAGTGTTTATTTGAAACACTTGACATGCTAAGAGGGGGCAGAGAGGAAGGAAAAGAAAAACTAAAAATATCTATGGTACAAATGATATTTACATTAATTTATTGAGTCTCTACAATACTTTATGATCACAAACTTAATAGCTGGTAATAGAACTGTTCTCATAATGTTACAATGAGGATTAAAAGAGACAATGCATATAAGGTTCTCAATAAAGGATTTATCATGTAAGTACTTACTAAATATTATTATTGCTATAGCTACAAGAAACTTACCAATGTTTCTTTCATTCACTCTGATTACCAGAACAAAACAGGGCCATTCTGTCTTAACCTAAGGAGGTTAATAAAAGGCTTGAACCTAAAAAGAGAGAACCATCAAGGCAACTCTAAGAGAATCTTCAGAAAAGTGGAATAGAAATCTTCTCAGAAGGAACTAGTAAATCTTGTGTTTGGCTACTGAAGATTTAAAAATGATAATCAGTTTCCATATTTAAATTATTACCCATTTATCTTCTCAGGAAGCTAGAAAGCAAAATAGTAAGACCATACTTTACTTGAACCTATTCAATACGGTATTGAAACTGGTCAGCTGAATTATCTCTAATCCAAAAAGTTTGATTAATAACAAGGTTAAATACAACTTTTGGATAAAAATAATACTTTATATATTAATAGCATTTTCCTAGAAAGAATAAATGTCTAAGTCTCCTAAAGTTGGTCAAAATACAATCTATGGCTATGACAAGTGAATGAATCCTCTTGTTTTAGTGAAAATATATATTTGTATAACAATGATCTAAAAAATTTCTCCCAAATGTTTAGTTTAATATTTTTCCTATTTTTATTTTTTTAACCATGTTTATTTCACAAATCACATTTACATTTCACCTCTTAACTGTTTTTGTTTAAATATCGTGCAAGGGTACATTAGAAAAAGAAATCAACTTTTTAAGAAAAGACATATAGTACACACTGAGGTAATCCTGCAAAAGGTGGTGGTGGTGGTGATGATGATTATAATTATAAAATAACATCCTTGCCAAATTTTTTATTTATATTGAGGTATAACTAAACTATAATATTGTATTTAGCTTTAGGTATAAAAAATAATGATTCAACATTTGTAAACACTGTGAAAGGATTACCACAATGTCTAGTTAACATTCATCATCATACATAGTTACAATTTTTTTCTTGTGATGAGAACATTTAAGATCTACTCTCTTAAAAACTTTAAAATATGTAATCCAGTATTATTAACTATACTCATAATGCTGTAAGCCACATCCCCATTACTTACTTTATAATGGGAAGTTTGTACCTTTTGAATTTTGCTCATTTTACCCAACTCCAACCCTCAAACACTGTCCACTACCTATTAGTTATTTGTATCTATGAATTCATAGTTGCATTTGTTTTTAAGATCATATATATATGATCATATGGTATGTCTTTTTCTGTATGACTTATTTTTCACAAAACATAATGACACCTCAAGGTCTATCCATGTTGTTGTAAATGGCAGAATTTCCTTGTTTTGTTTGTTTTATGGCTGAATAACTCTCCATTGTATGTATATATGTACTACTTCTTTATTTATTCATCCATTGATGAACACTTAGGTACTTCCCTATCTTAGTTATTGTAAATGATGCTGCAGTGAACACAGGGGTGTCCACATATCTATGAGTTAGTGTTTTCATTTCCTCCAAATAAATACCCAGAAGTAGAATTACTGGATAATGTGGTAGTTCTATTTTTAATTTTCTGAAGAACCTCTATACTGTCTTCCACGGTGGCTGTACATTCCCATCAAAAGTGCAAAAATGTTCCCTTTTCTCCACATCTTTGCCAACACTTGTAATTTCTTGTCATTTGGTAATAACCGTTCCAATAGGTATGAGGTAATATATCTCATTGTAGTTTTAATTTACATTTCACTGGTGATTTAGTGATGTTAAGCATCTTTTCATGTACCTGATGTCCCTCTATATGTCGTCTTTGGAAAAAATGTCTATTCAGATTATCTGCCCATTTTTTAAACTGGATTGTTTGCTTTTTTGCTATTGAGTTATAAAATTCTTTATATATTTTGTATATTAACTCCTTATTGGATGTATGATTGGCAAGTATTTTCTCCTATTCTGTAGGTTGCCTTTTTATTTTCCTGATGGTTTCCTTTGCTGTGCAGAGGTGTGTTTGTGTGTTTTTAATTTGATGCAGTCTTACTTGTTTCATTTTTGCTTTTGTTACCTTTGATTTTGGTGTCAAATCCAAAAAATCATCACCAAGAGTGATGTCAAGAGGCTTAACACCTATGTTTTCTTCTGGGAGATTTATGGTTTCAGGTCTTATGTTGAAGTCTTTAATTTATTTTGAGTTAATTTTTGTGCATGGAGTAAGAAAGTGGTCCAGTTTCGTTCCTTTGCATGTGGCTATCCTGTTTTCCCAGTGTCTTTTAGACACTACCCTTTCCCCATTGTAGATTCTTGGCTCTATTGTTGTAAATTAATTGAACATATATGTTCTGCATGGCTTTATTCCTAGCTCTATATTCTGGTCCACTGATCTACATGTCTGTTTTATGCAATACCATGCTGCCTTGATTACTATAGCTTTATAATATAGTTTAAGATCAGGAAGTGTGATGCTTTCAGCTTTGTTATTCTTTGTCAAGATTGTTTTTGCTATTTGGGTTCTTTCATGGTTCCATATAAACTTTAGGATTGTTTGTTCTATTTCTGTGAGAAAAAAATGCTATTGCAATTTTAATAGGGATTGAACTGAATTTGTAGATTCCTTTGGGTAGTATGAACATTTTAACAATATTAATTCTTCCAATCATTAAGCACACAATATCTTCCCATTTATTTGTGTAGGTCTTTCACCTCCTTGGTTAGACTTATTCCTAGGCATTTTATTCTTTTCCATGCAATTGTAAATGGGATTGTTTTCTTAATTTCTACTCTGATAGATCATTAGTGTATAGAAATGCAACATATTTTTTATTCTACTTTTTCTTCCCTAATTGCTCTGTTAGAACTTCTACTGCTATGTTGAATAAAAATGGTAAGAGTAGTCATCCTGTCTACTTTCTGGTCTTAGAAGAAAAACTTTTAGCTTTTCACCATTCAGTATGATATTAACTGTGGGACTGTCATATATGGCCTTTATTATGTGGAGATATGTTCCCTCTATACACTTTGTTTAGAGTTTTTTAAATCATAAATGAATTTTATATATTGTCAAATGCTTTTTCTGTACTGATTGAGATGACCATATGATTTTTATCCTTCATATGATAATCTAGTGTATCACATTGATCAACCATTCTTGCATCCCTGGAATAAATACCAGTTTATCATGGTTTATGAACCTTTAAATGCACTGTTGAATTTGGTTTGCTAATATTTCATGGAAGACTTTAGCATCTATATTCATTAAGGATATTGGCCTATATTTTCTTTTCTTGTGGCATCCTTGTCTAGCTTAGTTATCAGGGTAACACAATCATAAAACAAATTTGGAAATGTTCTCTCATCTAATACATTTTGGAAGAGCTTGAAAAGGGTTGATGTTAATTCTTGTTTAAATGTTTGGTAGAGTCACCAGTAGAGACATCTGATCCTGATTGTATTTGTTGGGAGGGTTTTTGATTACTAATTCAATTTCATTACTAGTTAATGGTCTGTTCAGATTTTCTGTTTCTTTGTGATTCCATCTTAATAGGTTATATGTTTCTAGAAATATATCAGTTTCTATGTTGTCAACTTTTCTGGTATATATTGTTCATAGTAATCTCTAATGATCCTTTGTTTTTCTGTGATATCAATTCTAACATCTCATGTATTATTTTGCTTTTGAGTTCTCTCTTTTTTTCTTGATAGGTCTAGTTAGAGGTCCTTCAATTTTGTTTATCTTGTCAACAAATCAGCTCTTACTTTCACTGATCTTATCTATTGTCTTTTTGGTCTATATTTTGTTTATTTTCATTTGATCCTTTTTTCTTTCCTTTTACTAACTTTGGGCTTGATTTATGCACTCAACATAGAAGCACCCAAATATATAAAGCAAATCTTGATAAACATAAAGGGAGAGAGAGACAGTAATACAATCATAATAGGGGATTTTAACACTCCACTGAAATTAATAGGTAGATTTTTCAGACAAAAAAATCAACAAGAAAATAGTGACTTTAAACAACACACTAGATCAGATGAATTTAATTAATATTTTCAGAGCATTTCAGCCAAAAATTGCAAAATATACATTCTTTTCAGGTGCACATGGAACACTCTCTAGGATAGAACACACATCAGGAATATTGAAATCATATTAAGCATATTTGACAACTATAATGGTATAAAACTAGAAATCAATTATAAGAAAAAAACTGAAAAACATACAAACAGATGAAGGCTAAATAACATGTTATTAAATAATGAATGGTTTAACAATGAGATCAAGGAAGAAATCAAAAATTGCCTTGAGGCAAATGAAAATAAAAACACAAGAACACAAAATTTATGGAATACAGCACAAGCATCCTTAGAAAAAAATTCATAGCAATGCAGACCTAACTGAAAAAGCAAAAAAACCCAAAAAACAAGAAACTCAAATAAACAATAAAACCTTATACCTAAAGGAAATAAATAAAACAAAAATAATAAAAAATAACAACAAACAAAGCCCAAAGTGAACAGAAGAAAGGAAATAACAAAGAGCTCAAAGTGTTAATAAATGAAATACAGTCTGAAAAACAACACAAAAGATCAATGAAACCAAGAGGTGGTTCTTTGAAAAGATAAATAAGATTGATGAACCTTTAGTCAGATTCACCAAGACACAGAGAGAAAGGACCCAAATGAATAAAATTAGAGATAAAAGGGGAAAAATAACGACTGACACCACAGAAATACAAGGGATTCTAAGAAAATACTATGAACAACTATGTCCCCAAATTGAATAATCTGTAAAAAAAAATGGATAAATTCCTAGAAATGTACAATCTTCAAAAAAACTGAATCAAGAAGAAACAGAAAATCTGAACACATTGATTGCAACCAATAAAATCAAAGAAGAATTTTATCAAACATTCAAAGAAGTCACATCCAGCTTTCTCAAATGAGTCCAAAAAATTCAAGAGCAGGGAAGACCCCAAGCCAATTTTACAAGGCTAGAATTTTGCTATATCATAAACCTGCTAAAGACAGTACAAAGAAAGAAAATTATAGGCCTGTATGATTGATGAACTTAGACACAAAAATCCTCAAAAAAATATTAGCAAACCGAATCCAGCAGTACATTAAAAGATAATATACCATGATTATGTGGGATTTATTCCTGGGATACAAGGTTGGTACACTATCTACAAATCAATTAACATGATAAACCACTTAAATAAAATGAAGAATAAAAATTACATGGTTATATCAATAAATGCAGAAAAGCATTTGTCAAAATTCAGCATCCACTTATCATAAAAACTTAGCAAAGTGAAACTGGAAGGAACATAGCTCAACATAATAAAAGCATATATGACAAACCTACAGTCAGCATCATACTCAATGGGGAACACTGAAAGCATTTGCCTGAAGATTAGGAACAATAGAGAGATATCCACTTTTACCACTTTTATTCAACATAGTACTGGCCTCAGCAATCAGACAAGAAGAAATAAAAGGCATCCAAACTGGAAAGCAGAAGGTAAAACTGTAATTATTTGTAGATATGTGATACTCTTTGCAGAGAAACCTAAAGATTTCACCGAAAAATTTCTAGAATGGATAAATTCAGTCAAGTAGCAGGATACAAAATAAATATTCAGATATCAAATGCATTTTATTCACCAATAATAAACTATCGGAAAGGAAAGCTAAGAAAACAATCTCACTTATAATTACATCAAAAAAACATACCAAGGAATAAATTTAACCACTGGAGTAAAAGACCTGTATTCAGAAAATTCAAAGACATTGATGAAAGAAATACAAAGGTACTAATAAATAGAAACATATATCATGATTGTGGATATGAAAAATTAACATCATTAAAATGTCAATACTACCCAAAGCAATCTATAGATTCAATGCAATTCCTATCAAAATATCAATGGTATTTTTCACAGAGCTAGAACAAGTAATCCAAAAATTTATTAGGAACCACAATACCCCAAACAGCCACAGAAACTTAAGAAAGAAAAACAAAATGGGAGGTTTCACACTACCTGATGTCAAACTATACTACAAGGCTATAGTAATCAAAATAACATAAAAATAGACACACAGATCAACAGAAGCAAGTAGCAAGCCCACTAATAAACTCACACCTACATGGTCAATTAATCTATGACCAAGAAAGCAAGAACATTCATTTCTGTAAAAACAGTCTATTAAATAAATGGTGATGCAAAAATTGGACAGACACATCAAAAAATTAAACTAGACCACCTTCTTATACTATATATAAAATGAACTAAAGAATTTAATGTAGGACCTGGAACAATAAAACTTCTAGAAGAAAACATAGGCAATATTACCTCAGACAGTATTCTTAGCAATATTTTTTTCTTTCTGACTAGTTTTTTTTTAAAGTTATTGTTGAAAGTATTACATATGTCCTCTTGTTTTCTCCATGACCCCTTCTATCATGCCCCTGCACAACCCCCTGACCCAGACCTTTACCACACTATTTTTTTATATATCTTCACAGGCAATAAAAATAAAATAAAAAGTAAGCAAATGGAAATATGTCCAACTGAAAAGTTTTTGCACAGCAAGGGAAACCATCAACAAAAGGAAAAGAAAAGCTACTGAACGGGAAAACATACTCTAAAATGATAAATCTTACGGGGTTAATATGCAAAAGTTATAAGGAACTCAGAAAACTCAACACTGGAAAACCAAACAAAACTATTAAAAAGTGGGCAGAAGACTTGAATAGACACTTCTCCAAAGAAGACATACAGAAGGCCAAGAAACATATGAAAAGTTGTTCAACATCACTAATCATCAGAGAAATGCAAATCAAAACCACAATGAGATACCACCTCATACCTGTCAGGATGATTATCATTAATAAATCAACAAACAAATGCTGGCAAGAAGGTGGAAAAAAGGGAACACTAATGCACTGGTGGTGGGAATGCAAATTTGTGCAACGACTATGGAAAACAGTTTGGAGGTTCCTAAAAAATTAAAAATGTAATTGCCTTATGACCCATTGATTCCATTTCTTGGAATATATCTGAAGAAACCCAAAACACTAATTTGAAATAATACAGGCACCTGTGTACTCATTGCAATACTATTTACAGTAGCTAAGATATGGAAGTAACCCAAGTGTCTATCAATAGACAAGTGGACAAGAAAGCTGTGGTACATATACACAATGAACTACTACTTGGTTGGGGATATTAAGGATGGTGGCAGACTGAGCGGAAGCTACACTGACACTGTTCTGGGACCAAATTGGAATTAAAACTAAAACATTCTGAATAATCAACAGCAACAGAAGATGAGCTGGAGAGCACTCTCATAACCAAGGAGGAAAAGTGGAGACAGCATAGAGACTGGTAGGAAGTGCAGAGGCACAAGAGAGCTGGCTGGGCTTCCACAGGTAACAGCTGAAGGTCCAGAGCAATATCTCAGCTGTGGGGGGTTTCCCACTGAGGATTCTGGGAAATAAACCCCAGGCTGGGCTTCCCAGCTTAGGGCACTGGAACTGAGAAAGGTGCCCCCATAACATCTGGCTGTGAGAAGCAGCTGGGTTTCTGTCTGCCAAGGAGAGGCAGCTAGAACTTCAGGCACCCTCTTAAAGAGCCAGCACACAATGTTTCATGTGCAGCCACTCACCTTGGCCTCCAGCAGAGAGAGGGCAGAGTGGACTGGAGCTGTGTGAGGAAAATCTAGGGTTATGGACTCTGGAGATAGATCTCAGAGGGAACACCTCTGGATTCCTGTACTGAATCATTCCCTCATATTGCAGAGGACATGTTTCTCAGGCAGATAATTGGCTGCTTTTGCCTGGGGTGAGGAAGCAATTGCCCTATCCTGCTGGGAAACCTCTTTCCCTACCCACAGGAGCTTCTACAGCCTGAGGCTCATTAAGAGACTGATAACAACCAGCCACCCAACCCTGTGGAGTTTCTACAGCCTGAGGCTTGTTAAGAGAATCAGATTAATTAACCTACACGCAGAGGAAGACCTCAGAGCGTTTTGAGTCTTTGTCTGATCTGCTTCTGGGCCGGAAAAGCAGACTTGGGTGTGCATCTTGGTCCTGTGCAAATGCACCCAGCCCCAACAGGGGAGACCTCAAGCCAAGGGTTGCTGATAGCTCCAAACAGGGTACTCAGGGCCAGTCACAAACTTGATCTGACATTGGCCTGCACCAGAGACCCTCCAAAAAGACTGAATGTCCTAGCAGATCTACCTAATGCATAGAAACAAACTCAAACAGGCAGCCAAAATGGGGAGACAAAATAACATGCCCCAAATAAAAGAACAAAAGAAGATTCCAGAAAAAGAGTTAAATGAAAGGGAGATAAGCAATCTATCAAATATAGAGTTCAGAATACTGATTATAAGTTTGCCCAACAGCATGAAGAAAGATATGGAAACTATGAAGACAATTAAGAATGACATAGCAGAAATAAAGAATACAGTGGAAGGAATAAACAGCAGATTAGAAGAAGCTGAGGAACGGATCAGTGAATTAGAAGACAGGGTAGAAAAACATCACAATCAGATCCAAAAAGAAAAAACAACAAACAGGAGGACAGTCTAAGGGAGCTGTGGGACAGCATTAAATGTAACAACATTTGCATCATAGGAGTCCCAGAAGAGGTCAAAAGTAAGCAAGGGTTAGAGAAACTGCTTGAAGAAATAATGGCAGAAAACCTCCCTAACCTGGTCAAGGAAAAAGTCCCACAAGTTTAGGAGGCACAAAAGCAAGAAGAACCCAGAGGTCCATGTCCAGACACATCATAATTAAAATGCCAAGAATTCAAAACAAAGAGAATATTAAAGGCAGATGGAGCAAAGCAATGTTACCTCCAAAGAGTTCTCATGAGGCTGTCACAGCTGACTTCTCATCAGAAACTCCACAGGCCAGAAGGGAATGGCATGAAGGTAATGCAAAACAAGGACCTGAAACCAAAATTACTCTATCCAGCAAGATTATCAGTCAAGATAGATGGTGAAATAAAGAGCTTCCTAGACAAAAAAAAGGCTAAAGGAGTTATCACCACCAAACCAGCATTGTAGGAAATGTTAAAGGAACTTCTGTAATGAGAAGTAGAAATAGAGAGAAAGAGAAACATAGGCATAAAGAAGTAAAATGGTGCCCAGCCGGGCGTGGCTCAGCGGTTGAGCGTTGACCTGGGATCCAGGCTATTGGGGTTCGATTCCCGGTCAGGGCACATGCCCGGGTTGCGGGCTCGATCAATGACTCTCTCATCATTGATGTTTCTGTCTCTCTTTGTCCCTCTCCTTTCCTCTCTCTGAAATCAATAAAGATATATTTTTTTTAAAAAAAAGTAAAATGGCAATAGTTAAGTACCTATCAATAATAACCTTAAATGTAAATTGATTAAATGCTCCAATTAAAAGACATAAAATGGTTGAATGGATAAGAAAACATGACCCAAATATATGCAGTCTACAAGAGACTCACCTCAAAAGAAAAGAGTCACACAGGATGAGAGTGAAGGGATGGAAAAAAATTTTCCATGCAAATGGAAATGAAAAAAAAAGCTGGGGTAGCAATACTCCTTTTGGACAACATAGACTTCAAAATGAAGGCCATAACGAGAGACAAGAAAGGTCATTACGTAATACTAAAGGGATCAATCCAATAAGAGTATATAACCCTTATAAACATTTATGAACCCAATACAGGAGCACCTAAATTTATAAAAAAACTTCTAGAGGACTTTTATGGAGAGATCGACAGCAAGACAGTCATATAACGCTCCACTGATTTCACTGGATAGGTCTTCCAGACAAAAAATCAACAAGGAAACAGTGACCCTAAATGACACACTAGATCAGATGGATTTAATTGACATTTACAGAACATTCTACACCAAAGCTGCAGACTATACATTCTTCTCAAGTGCCCATCAGTAGATGAGTGGATGAAAAAGCTGTAGTACATTTATACCACGGAATACTATGCAGCTGTAAGAAAGAAGGGTCACTTATCCTTTGGGACAGCATGAGAGTATTATGTTTAGCAAAATAAGCCAGTCAGAGAAAGATAAGTACCACATGATCTCACTCGTATATTGAATGTAATAAACAAAATAAACTGATGAACAAAACAGATCCAGAGACATAGAAGCATGGAACAGACTGAGGGATCTCACAGGGAAGGTGGGGGTGGAGGAGTGGGTGGGGAGAGATAAATCAAAGAACTTATAAGTCTATAAGCATAACCCATGGATACAGGCATTGTTACGGGGAAGGCCTGGGAGTGGGGAGGATGCCAGGTGGAGGGGATCAATGGGGGAAAGGGGGAACATCTGTAATATTTTCAACAGTACAGATAAATTTTTTAAAAATAAAGAAAATAAATTTTTTAAAATGATAAAAAAATTTAAAAAATGAAATACTGCTTGGTAATAAAAAAATAAAATCTTTCCTTTTGCAGCAGCATGGATGGACCTAGATAGTATTATGCTGAGTGAAATAAGTCTGATAAAGAAATACCAATGCCTTATGGTTTCAATTTTATGTGGAATATAAATAACGAAATAAAACAAACTAGAAAAAGACTCAGAGATATAGAGAAAAGACTGACAATTTACAGGGAAGAGGGTTTGGGGGTCTGGGCAAATAAGTGTAAGAGATTAAAAAATACAAATGGGTAGTTACAGAATAGTTCCACAGATGTAAATTACAGCATATGGAATACAGTCAGTTTATATGACAATAACTACCTATGGGGCTAGGTGGGTAGTTGAGATATCGGGGGACCACTCTGTAAAGTATATGATTGTCTAAGCATTTTGCTGTGCATCTGAAACTCATACTGAATAATACTGAATGTAAACTGTAATTAAAAAATGAAAAAAAACCCGGTCAATAGATTTAAAAAGGAATATTCCATATGCACTTGAGAATAATATGTATTCTGTTTCTTTGGACTGAAATGTCCTGTGTATATCTTTCAAGTCAGCCTGCTTATTGAAGGCAGATGTTTCCTAATTGATTTTCTGTCTGGATGATCCATCAAAAATTAAAGTGTGATATTAAGTTTCCCTATTAATATTCGATTGCTGTCTATTTCTCCCTTTAAGTCTGTTAATATTTGCTTTATGTATTTAAGTGCTCCTATGTTCGGTGCATAAATATTTACAAATGTTATATCCTCTTGTTGGACTGACTCCTTTATCATTATGGAATGACCTTCTTTGTCTCTTCTTAGTCTTTGTTTTAAAGTCTATTTTGCTTGATATAAGTATTGCTACACCAGCTTTCTTTTGATTTCCATTTGCATGTATCTTTTCCTTTCCCTTCACTTTCGGTCTGTGTCTCCTTATAGCTAAAGTGAGTGTGTTGTAGACAGCTTATAGATGGATTTTATTTTTCTGTGTTTTTTTAATAGATTTTTTTATTGTTGACAGCATTACAGATGTCCCTCACCTCCCTTTTAAATCTCTTCACCCACTCTGTCTTTTAATTTGAGGATTCAGTCCATTTTCACTTAAAATCTTTTTTTTTTGGCATGTACTTATTTACGATTTTGTTTTCTGGCTGTTTTGTAGTTCCTCTGTTACTTTCTTCTTTGTTCTCCTTTGTTGTGACTTGATTACCATCTATATTAGTATTTTTAGATTCCTCTCTGTGTCTACTTCTACATAACTACAATAAGTTTTTACTTTGGGGTTACCATAAGACTTACATATAACATCTTACAGTTGTAACAGTCTATTTAAAGTTGATAAAACTTAAGTTTTAACATATTGTAAACCTCTGCATTTTTACTGTCTAATTTTTGTTTCTGATGTCACAGTTACATCTTTTTATTTATTGTACTTATAATTATTTTTACTTTTGCTTTTAACCTTCATACTAGCTATGTGATTAATCCTCCATATTTACAACATAAAATTTTTCTGAATTTTACTATATATTTACCTATACCAGTGAGATTTATTCTTTCCTATGTTGTCCTATTACTAATTAATGCCCTTTCTTTTTACCTTAAAGAAGTCCCTTTAACATTTTTTTGTAAGGCCAGTTTAGTAGTGGTAAACTCCTTTACCTGTTGCTCTTCTGGAAAACTGTCTTTTGTCATTCTGAAGGACAACTTCGCTAGATATTCTTGATTGGAAGTTGTTTTTCTTTCAACACTTTCAATATATCATTTCCTCTGGCCTGCAAAGTTTCTGCTAGGGAAGGTGGACGGGTGGGTGGGTGGGAAGAGATTAACCAAAGAATTTATATGTATATATGCATAATCCATGGGGACAGACAATAGTGTGGTGAAGGCAGGGGGAGAAGGAGGTGCAGGGGAGAAGGGGGTGCAAGGTAGAAGGAGCCTAAGGGGGAAAAGGGGACATTTGTAGTACTTTCAACAATAAAGATATATTTTTATTTTTTATTTTTTTAATTTTTTTCCATTTCTTTTCAGAGAGAGTGTAAGGGGGGAGGGAGGGAGGGAGAGAGGGAGGGGGAGAGAAACATCGATGTGAGAGAGACACATCGATTGGTTGCCTCCCCCATGGGCCCCGCCAGGGCCAGGACCAAGCCTGCAACTGAGGTATGTGCCCTTGACCGGAATCAAATCCACAATACTTTAGTCCACAGGCTAATGCTCTAACCACTGAGCAAAACCTGCTAGGGCATAAAGATAAATTTTTAAAAAATCAGTTCACATTTTTATGGGGGTTCCTTTTATATGACTTTTTTTTTTTTTTTTTTTTTTTTTTTTTTTTTTTTTTACTATTGCTGCTTTGAAGATTCTCTCCTTGTCTTTGACTTTTGACAACTCGATGTGACTTGGTATATTCATGTTGAAACCCTCTGTGCTTCCTGGATCTAGAGGAAGTTTCCCCAAGGAAACTTTCAGCCATAATTTCTTCAAATAAGTTTTCTTCCCTTTCTCTCTTTCTTCTTTTTCTATGAACCCTATAATGTGAATGTTGATTCACTTGGTGTTGTCCCAGATGTCCCTTAAACTATCTTCACTTTTCTTCATTCTTTTTTCTTTCCACTGCTCTAATTGGATGAATCCCAATGCTCTATCTTTGATATCACTGATTTTTTTCTTCTGCTTCATGTAGTCTGCTATTGAATCCCTCTGGTGTATTCCATTTTGTATTCTTGGGCTCTGTGACTTCTACTTGATACTTTCTTACATTTGTATCTCTTTAGTGAAGTTCTCACTGTGCTCGTCCATTCTTACCCTAAGTTTGGTGAGCAAATTTTTGACCATTTTATTTCAACTCTTTATCAGGTAAACCACTTATTTCTGCTTAATTAAGAACTATTTTTAGGTTTTACCTTGCTGTTTCTTTTGGAACATAAACTTTGTTTCTTCATTTTCCTTGACTGTGTTGGCTTCTATTCATTAGATAAAAAGGCCACCTCTTCCAGGTTACCTCTCTTCATGTAGGAGCTGAACTTTCTTATGCAAACCTATCCTAGGTCTCATTTGTCTCTCAAACCTTTGATTTGTCCAACCTATTTTAATTTTAGTGACTTCCACTAATTGAAGGTGTGCCAAGATCTGTCACTGTCTCAAAGGGGAGGATCTGTCAGCACTTAGATTCAGACTGACTGGAAGCCAGACTGTCAAGTAGAAGCTTCTAAAGTTTGCAAATATATACAGTCCTGTGGGACCCCAAGCCTAAGTTCCACTGGCCTCCAGGACCAGATGATTCTAGAGGTGTCTCCTGGTGGCACTTGAAAAAATCAGGGCACCATGAGTGTACAATTTTCTTTCCTGGAGATACCAGTGACCTGGAGTAAGGCAGAGAAGAGCTCAAGGATGGCATCCACTGGTCTGTATCCCCAGAGTGCATACCATTAGTCCTCTGTGTGCCAAACCTGAAGGCTGCCCAATGCTAAAGCGCAAGTCAAGTACATAGGCCTCTTTCACAGAATCACTGCAAATACGTTTCAGTCTGTATCTGTGTAGTACCCTGTAGGTGGTAGTTGTCCAAGAACTCTCTGGTGTTATACCAATGGGACTCAGAACTCAAGACCTTTGGTCACTAAAACTAAGTGATCAAGTGGTGTCCCTGGGCAGCAAGCAGTGACAAAACTCAGGGCACCAGGTACATGTACAAGCTTGTCTCAGGAAATACTGACAATCTGATAAATGGCAAAAGAAGAGCAAGAAGATTGTGCCTACCCTCTTAAGTCTCTGAGGAAGATTAAAGTTGATGAGCTGGGAGGGAAGGAGAGAGAAAGAGAGAGAGAGCACAAAGATGGTGCCTCCCAGCCACCATCCTCAGAGAGTACCCCAGCAGGCACCAAGATGTCTGTAAAACCCTTGACCCTCAAGCCAACACTTTAAGATAAGCAAGTAAGACTCTTTCATATAAAGTCTTGGGTGTCTCTCAGTTGCTTGGCTCTGTGTTGGGCCCTGAGGGTGAGGGTGAGTCCAAGTCTGTGGGCCCTTTAAGAGACATTTCTCAGTTCACTATAGCCTTTAGAATCTCAAGGACCTAAGACCCAATGTTTTTCAAAGCTAGGTGTTTTGGGGGCTCATCTCTCAAGTGCAGGCCTTAAAAGTCAAGGTGCCCAATGTGTAGTTTGAACACTTCATTCTTCAGGGAGAAGCTCCAGGTTTTGAGTTCCCTCCCCACTGTGGATCACCACACCAGGGGTTGGGTTTATGGCAAGATTGTGTCTCAGCCTCTCCTACCAGCTTTATTTTTGTTTGTTGTGTTGTTGTTTTGTTTTTTCTCATTTGCTTGATGTGCAGGATTCAGTTGACTAGATTTTAGGTTTCTATTTTTCAGAAGAAATTGCTCCGTATGTAGATCCATTTATGTCTATGGGAGAAAGTGAGTTCAGGATTTTCCTACATCACTATCTTGAATTGGAATTTGTCATATTAAATGCTTTTAGTCACTAATATTAACTTATTATAGACACTCACAAAGTTGGACAGTTCACCTATGACACAAGGTCTTCATGATAGCATGGGAGCAAACAAATACACTAGGAGAAAGCTGATAGTATTCACAGGGCTGGGATAAGGCACAATTCTCCAGGTACTTGAGTATTCCTTAGCAGTGAATGTTGTGCAGGCCCCTATGAAGGAAAGGGCAGCATCCCCAGCAGGAGGTACAGGACTTAAAAGGTAGGAGGAGGATCACCTTGACAAGTCCCAAGAGGCACATCCTGGCCCTGGCCAAAGAGGCACAGGAGTCTAACATACACTCTAAGCAAGATGAACAACAAACCAAGTGAAATGTTATAGCAAAATGTTATACCAAAGCACATTTCAAAGCAGTGCACAAGAGATAAATCCTGTTATTTATGGATTTATGGATCAAATGATTGAATTGTTACTCTTTCCATATCCGTCCTTCCCCAACCATATTATCTATTAATACCATTTGCATTTTTAAGGCACCATCACAAGCCTCAAGTAAACAGGATAACATGACATTGAAATTATACGGTATAAATACCACAAACTTAATGTACTGTACAATCTATTTCAGAGCCAAGAAAACATATAAACATGTTGTTTGTAAGTACTCTAAAACTGACAAAAGCAGATAAACAGAGTTTTCTCATAGAATAAAAATTTTGAAGCCTAACTATATTACTTTAAATTGTGGAAAAAAAGATAAAAATAAAAACCCAATCTTTTGCACTTCATCAGGGGTACCCCAAATGAGGTTTTCCTGAGTCACAGGTCATTACTTACTATGGCAATTCAGGCAAGTAAGTGCTAGAATTCCCAAAAGAAATTCCTCAAGTGCCTGTGGTGGTTGTTGCTGTCCATATATTTGGTTTCGGTGAGGCTTCTAGCAACAGAAAGATAACATTCTTGGGGGCACAAAAGCAATGACGTTTTAATTCATGATCACCCTGCCATCTTCATGAGTGACACAGACAGCAAAGTATTAGCCCATTTCTTAGGATCTAGAAAATTAAACCTATTTCTAGTCTTGACTCTGTTCATTAATTGGCTAAGTAACCTTGAACAAGTTGTTTGACTCAGTGTCCATATGCATAAAATGAAGAGGAAAATGATCTCCAAGTTCATTTCAAGCACTGTTTTTATGATGATATCATCTATTTTCTATAAACACATTTTTAAGTCTGAGAGTCTTTTATTGACCTTGAACAGAGCCATTACTTGGCTTAACACAACATTCAAAGCAAAATTTAAAGTTAATTAATGCTGCCCTGGACAGTGTGGCTCAGTTGGTTGCACTGAAAGGTTGCAGGTTTGATTCCCTGTCAGGGCACATGCCAGAGGATGTAGGCTCGATCCCTGGTAGAGGGTGTGTAGGAGGCACCTGATTGATGTTTCTCTCTCTCTCCCTTTCCCTTCCTCTCTCTCTAAAAATCAATAAAAAATCTTTTTAAAAAAGTTAATTAATGCTGAATACAAGACGACTAGAAGTTAGCTTAACCCTAGGAGCAGATGGTGAAATGGCATGTTAGATGAAGAGAAAGCAAAGGTGGTTCCAGGGATTGGGATACAAAGGCAAAGGGGAAGAATATGATAGTTTTTGTTGGGGCAAGAAAAAGCAGGTACAAAGCCTTCAATTTTACATTTCAGAAATGAGGAGGAAGGGACAGCACTAGTGATAATATGGTGTCACTGGGGTCAAGCAGGATGACTTTGAGGATTATGAAGGAGGTAGTGTTACCAGGAGTTGATAAGGCACTGGATGAGGCACTGATGGGAAGAGTTAAGTGTAATGCCCTGATTTCCGGAGCCATTTACCAAAGAAGAAATACAGAAACAAAAATAGTTTGGTTTAAAATTTTTGAACATAAGACATAGTAAGTCTGAGGATACTCAAATGGAGATGTCCAAAATGTGGCTGGAGACAGTGGTCTGAAACTTGGGAGACAGATTCTAACAAGGAAGTTAGAGGTAGTTCAAACTCTTATAAGGGAATAAAATTATAAAGTTGCCCAGGGAGAATGTACCAAGTGAAAAGAGAAGAGAATGCAAGGGGACAGGACATTTAAGGAAAGGACTGAGGAAGAAAGGTAGGTAGAGGAAGCTGAGGACTTAACAAGAGAATAGAAACTCCAGGAAAAGGAGGCACCATGGAAGTAAGAGAGAAAAATAGTTCAGGGAGATTGTGTCAAACACTGTTGAGCCAGAGAAATTTTAGTGATGTGATAGGGATGGAAATGAATAGCAGTGAGATAAGGAGTGATTGAAAAATAAGGAAGTAGAGATTGCTAAGGCAGATATACTTTTAAGAAATACGTGAAGGGAAAAAGAAATCTGAGGAAAAACTACAAGGGATGCAGAATCAAGAAAGATGTGGACAAACACTTGCACACACTATCAATATATACATTGTTAGATAGGAAAGAGTTGTATATGTGTACTATTCTCTGGAAGAGAGTTAAAACAGGATATGAAAAGGGCTACTCAATAGAGTGGATGATAGGATCTGCAGTAACAGGGTGCTGCTACAAGAAAGGAGACATCTCTTCCTTTTAAATGGGAGGTAAAAACAAGTTCAGATTTAGGTAAGTTTGAAGGTGGGGCCCGAGGTAGAGAGACCTTGGGAATGGCTAGATGGCCTCTTCTCCCGTGGAGAGTGAAAGTTTAGCAGAGCTTCAATTTTTTGTTTGTTTATTTTTTTAATATTTTTATTGCTTTTAAAAGAGAGAGAGGAAGGGGGAAAGAAAAAAACATCGACCTGCATGCCCCTTACTGAGGATCCAGCCTGCAACGTGGGCCATGTGCCCTGACCAGGAATTCAACCCGCAACCTTGCATGGGACAACACCCAACCAAATGAGCCACACCAAGCAGGGATTGGAGAGCTTCATTTTAAAGAGAGTAGCAACAAAATGCAATAGCCATTGTGGAAAATGGGAAGGGAAAATGGGAGAGGAAAAATGGGAGAGAACTACACAGTTCTGCCCTTTTCCCATTTTCCACAGAACTGTATAGTCTGCTTGTCTACACAGTTCACAGCTATAGCCCAGCACCCAAAAGAGTGCCTGCCTCAGAGTAAGCTCAATAATGATTTGTTGAATGAATGAGGGACCCAGAATATTTGGTAAGGAACTCTGAGAATCCATTTGAAACCCCAGAGCACACATGAGTAAGTGATAGTGATTTTCATGGACATCAAGGTTTCTTCAGTAGTGCTCAACTACTTGTTACAGACAGAAGCTGAAAAGATAGACACTAGATTTTTGGTTCTGAAAGGCAGGTATGCCATAATGACTGGGTCTCAGGCAAGTTAGAAGATTTATCAATAGATCCAAATCTGAATAAGGAAGAAAATGTATACGAGGACAGATACATATATTATATATATATATATATATATATATATATGTCAATAGGGGTTCAAGAGCCAGTATGTTCATATTTATTTCTGACTAAAAGTATATTTTTTAA
Source organism: Miniopterus natalensis (assembly GCF_054644295.1). Lineage (NCBI taxonomy): Eukaryota > Metazoa > Chordata > Mammalia > Chiroptera > Miniopteridae > Miniopterus > Miniopterus natalensis. The sequence goes on from NC_142090.1 coordinate 29,629,327, forward strand.
AAGTAACAAAAAATGAAATAAAACGGGTGGGCTCTACAGAATCTAGTACACTAGTCTGGGCACATGGCAAATCCTTAATAAATACCTCTTGACTTGATGCAATTCATTTGTATGGCCTGAGGCAACGATTACTTTTGGCTTTACTTTAATTTCTCCTGTTACTCTACAGCACACATTTCCTAGGAGATATCTACCACAGATGTTGAAAAGTTCTTTCTAGAATAACTACTCTTCTTGTCATTCCAAAATTCAATTTCTGCATCTCACTAAGCATAATTATGATAAAAAAATATACTTCAACTTCTAGTGTCAACTTTAAATTGTTATATTATAGGCATATTATTCCCCAAGAGGTCCGTCCAGTTCCTCTAGTTTGATTTCCCAAGAAAATTCAGAGCAGAAATTTAAGCAGGTTTAATGTCTTTGGAAAACTTGTATATTAACCCTTGTGCTGTTTTCTTTCAATTATCTTCACACTGCCCTCCACCCCCATATCCTAGATTTCACAATCTTCTAGGAGACAACTATTGTTTATCTGTATGAATATTTTCAAAATTGGAAATGATTAATTTCCCTGAGCAAACTGTTTTATACTTATTCAATGTTATTCTTCTAATTGCCTCTTATATCCACTTGAGGGAATGTCTACCACCTTCTATTTTCCTTTTGGTCAAGAGTAAAGAGGTAGAAACATCAGTTAAAATTACTAGGGTCCTGTGCTAAGAAACAGGCTTGAGGCCACAGTATGTTGCACATCAATTAAAATCCCTTTGGAAGACTTGCCTGAGAGCCATGAAACACATTTTGCACCAGGGAGTTGACTTTTGATACATTTCCTCAGTTTACTCCTGTGCTTATTTATAGAGAGTTAAAAGATTACCCAAATTGTGGTAGATAAAACCATGAAGTTAATTTCTTCCATGTCTCTGTATCCATGCTTTGGTAAAAGTATGTTATTAAAGTATAAACATGAGAACAATAGTTAATAATTTACTACTTAACATAGTTTTTTTCCCTAAGGTGGAAATTTGGATATGTCCTTTATTCTTATTGCAATTTCATGTAAGAAAAAAAGCCACTAAAAAAGACTGTGTGCTCTGCATTATGAAAACTGCACACAGAAATGTAAGTTTATAAAACAAGTACATTACAAAAGATATTACTTATAATATAAAGGGGACAAAAGCAAGTATTTTTGGATTTTGTGTCTGTGTGTACCACACATACAAATATTATCTTTAAATGCATAAAACAAAATAAAAATAATTTCAAAGGGAACTAATTGTGTTGAAATAGCTTTTATAATACTAAAAGCTGAGGTAGAATAATTATGCTCTTTTTTAAACACATCAATAACAAGATCTAGTGGTGATCTGATAAGTACTGTGATTTTAAAATAGTGATTAGCATAAACGGTATTTCATGATTTCTGCAATAACTGTAATATGGTATGAAAGTATCAGTGACAAAATCACTAATGCAAGTGAAATTTATTACTTATAATTGAGGGGAATGTTAAATTTCATTTAAAGTATAGAAGTTAATAAAATTAAGGTGTTTTTTTCTCAAAGTCACAAACCCCTCCCAAACCTAAGAACCACTGAGGTAGAAGATCATAAATGAATCTTTCAAATATCTTCCTAGTGTACTCTAACCTCCTCTATAAAAAAAATTCTACCTTATAATTTTTTTAAAAATATGGCAACTTTATAACACAGGCTCCCCTCTATCCTATTTTATTCTATACTGAGATTTAAACAATTACAAACGTTCTCAAAAGTATAATAGTTTAATACTATATGTATTAAAATCAGTAAAACCATTTCTAAGTGAAATTAGTATTTCTGTTTTACTTCCATCAGTTTTAGGAGTCCATACTTCTTTCCATAGTGGCTGCACCAGTCTGCATTCCCACCAGCAGTGTACTAGGGTTCCCCTTTTCTCCATACCCTCGTCAGCACTTGTAGTTTGCTGATTTGTTGATGGCAGCCATTCTGACAGGTGTGAAGTGATAACTCATTGTGGCTTTAATGTGCATCTCTCTGATGATTGGCAATGTTGAGCATTTTTTCATGTCTCTTGGCCATCCGTATGTCCTCTTTGGAGAAGTGTCTATTTAGGTCCTTTGCCCATTTTTAAATTGGATTGTTTGTCTTCCTTTTGTTAAGTTGTATGAGTTGCTTATATATTTTGGATATTAACCCTTTATCCGATGTGTCATTGGAAGGGGAGGACAATGAGCTCAGAAAGAGGAAAATAATAAATTAAAAAAACCCAAAAAAACAAATGATGATAAAACTTATGTATTCTCAAAGAAAGAAAAAATCAACTCAAATGCCATGACAATCTAATTCAATCTAGAAAAAGTAATTATTTAAAAAGTATTCCGTCTTGCAGATTTTTAGAGCTATTTCTTTTAAACTATGTATTCATACTTACAAACATACAAACAAAAATAAATCTATCTGAAAAGAGCATGAAAACATTATTATTGAAAATGTCATGAATCACTGCCATTTGGGTTCTTCTAAATTGCAGTAAACTGTGCAATGAAATCAGGCAAAATTTCTAACTGAAATGAACCAGGATGGAGAAAAACTAAGAAAAAGAGAGAAATGAGGGAGAAAGGAGAGATGAGGGAGTGCGGGGAGAGACAGACAGATGGATAGACATACAAAAGGTATACTTCTCAGAGTAACAACTAGGCTTGCAGGCTAGATCTTCAAAGATGGAAGCTTCTCTGAACAGTGCAGAAAACAGACATAGTCTTAGACATGAAGGGCACCTTTTTGTTCCTTCTCCTTCAGAATCTTCTTTTTTAAAAACCCCATGTTCAGCCTGGCCAGGCGTGGCTCAGTGGTTGAGCATCGACCTAGGATCCAGGCGATCAGGGTTCGATTCCCGGTCAGGGCATATGCCCAGGTTGCGGGCTGCAGCCGATCAATGACTCTTTCATCATTGATGTTTCTGTCTCTCTCTCTCCCTCTCCTTTCCTCTCTCTGAAGTCAATATTAAGATATATTTAAAAAAAAAAAATTAAAGAAAAAAACCCATGTTCAAAGTTAATTTTTCCATAATATTATAATTATCTATTCTTAAACATTTTAGTGCTATTTAGCCAGTCTCAGTATATAGAGATAATGGTGGGGGCACACACAAAAAGGAATTGAAATAATGTAGCAATAAAACACTGGGAGAAAATAAGAAATTTATGAAGGCATCAAAGACAACAATTAAAAATGTATAAAATAAAATATTACCAAAATGGTTTTAGTAAAAGACAAAGGAACATTAATATAATCCAGTTACACTTATTTTGAATTTTCTCTTTCCTCCATTGTTCTTGAGCGGTCTGACCGCATGGCATTTGAACAGTAATTAAGGTATGGATTACATAACAGTATTTTTTCAGTTCATAAGCTGATGGAAATATTTATATTCCTCTATCTTAAAATATAAAACTAATTCTTTAAAAGGTAAAACACTAGCTAAAGTGGTAAAATTTAGGTAAAGTAAAATACAAAATGAAAAGAAAATGTTCTGATTTATTGTGAGCATCTGAGATAAAGTTTTACTGTGACGTCACCTCAAATATTTGAAGACAAAAATTATGTTCAGCGAACCATACCTGATACTATTTTCCCTGTCTACACACTTCATAAACTACAAGAGACTTGTGAATCATCAGTCAGTTTTTGTCAGATTCAAAACATCCTGCATATCCTGTATCTCTTCTTCAAAACTTCCTCCTTTGAGTATTAAGCAATATCTAATACTATTATTGTAACTATAATTTTTTGAAATCCTTCTAAAATGAATAGAAACTTTAATGTATTTAACATCATTTCAAATGATAACATCCTTTTCCAGATGGCAGGTTTCCAAAACTGTAAATCTACTATACCAAATCCTACTGGTCATTTGAAAGGTCTACCTTATAAGTGTAAGTCACGGAACTAAAGCAGTCATTTATACAGATCATCTCCAAGCATGGCTGCTTTGTTCTAATAATCTAAAAACTGAGCAGGATAAGATATAGATACAGATATTTAGATACAGATATCAATTAATAACTATAATATAGGACACTTTATAATGGATCTCCTTCCCTCTCGCCTACTCAAGGACATCCTTCTCTATCATCAACATCTTCCCTTCATGAGCTCATTACCAACAACATTCAACCAATAAAATCCTAATCCTAAAAGCATCTTTTTGCTCACAGGCCTTTCACTATTTTTCTTCAGGAAAACATCTTGAACAGAATAGCCTAGACTTACAATCTTCAATTGTTCTCTTTTTATTCTCTCTGGAACCTACTTCAATCAGACTTTTGTCCCTATACCAAAAGTATGAAGGTCATAGGACAGTGTAAATGGTCACTTCTCATTCATCTTATTGGACTTCCCATTTGCATCTGATACATGATCATTCCTTCCATGTTGAAACACTTTCTTCTAAGCTGTACATCTTTGTAGGTTCCTTCTCCATTGTGGGTTACTCACCTTCATTTTTTTCATGGTTCTTCCTTATTTTCTGACCTCTACATAGTGGACTGGTTCAAGGATCAGTTCTTGGAATACTTAACTTTACCTACTTCCTGGACTTCTTAACCCTGTATACACATTAGAATGAATCAAGTGGGTAGCTTCTAAAGGAAGCGGATGCCTTTGCACCACTCCATTGCACTCTGGGGAGAAAACCCAGAAGCTCTTATTACAAATATGCAGGGTACCAGGGTTGAGAACCCCAGTGCTAGATGATCCCATCCACTGAATATTCTGTACTCCGATAACTCACAAAATGTGTCCCAGGCTGCAGACATTTCTTCTAAACTTAAGACTTCCCTATCCAACCACCTATTTCACATCACCACCTAGATAGATAATGGGCATCTCAAATCCAACATGTTCAAAACCAAACACCTGATTTTCCTCCCAGAACCAAACCTGTTCTTTCCGTAGTCTTCCTATCTCTGTTAATGGTAATTCCGTACTTTCAACTGCTCAAGTCAAATAAGTTGGAGTCATCCTTAACCTGTCTTTCTCTCTCACTGCAATCTCATACTTTAGTAGATCTTACTCTGCCTTCAAAGTATATCCATATGCAGGAACATCTCGCCACTGCCACCTGATCCAATGCTACCACCTCCCATCTGAATTACTGCAAGGTTCACGCAGAAGTGCCTCCCTTCTTTTGCCCTGTGTAGCTGTAGTCTACTCTCAGCACAAAAAGCAAGTGATGCTTAAAAATCGTCAGATCATATAAGTTAATTGCTCAAAATCTGCCATTGGCTTCCTAATCCACTCAGATCAAAATCAAAACACTGATTCATTAGCCCTCACCCCATTATTTGCTTCCCTCTTCACTGTTCAGTTCTTAGAAATATTTGACCTTAGAAAAAGATATCTGAAGCTATCCAATGTCTTTGCTTACTTCCAGGAAACACAGAAGAGGAACAATATTCTGTCACCATATTTCTTAAAAACTTTTGTAAGATTCTCAAAGAAGCCCATGAACCAAAAATGACAGAATCACTATAAGACACTACCACAATTAATCAAAATTCCAATTTATTACAGGTTAAGTCTTAACCCTTTCAAGGCTTTTAATGTGGCTTACTCTTCACTTCCTAAGGAAACATAAATTTACTTTAAATACATTTTTAAATTAAGCTACTATTTTCTATTTTTCTAAATTATGCAGTTATTTCCTAACTCACCTTTCCTACACTTTTTTCTAATTCTTTAAGTGCTCACTTACTTGTTTATGTTTTATTTCCTTTCTTAGTGTAAAAGCTATTATTAAATTCAATTAGGGGCCTTAACAATCTAAAGTATAAGAAGCTATCAACTTCCATCAACTTGTAGTCCAAAACAAAGTCAGAAATTTGGAATTCAGAGTCATAAATGCCTGTCCTGTCAATGCCTTACATTCAAATGCAATGAGGTACGAGTAGGACTTGAGACAAGCTTTTAAGTCCTTTTAAAGGTTACATTTCCTCATACAAAGTTATTCCACAGAAATTACTCAAAGGTTTCTAAGATTAGTCAACCACACAGCCCACACAGAGTGAAGTCATCTAGGTTAACCATTCAGTAAAGGCTTCCTTGGCTGCTCAATTATCTTGCTTTGATAATAGCTGTGCATTCACATAATTCAGTGTATTGAACTCTCTATCTAAACTCTAAAGAGATAAAATGCTGGCTGGTCAAGAAAGTATCATTACCTTCTTAAAATTTTTAAATATTCTCTCTCTCCTGGATTCTTTCTTAAACACACTCAAACCTTTCCCATATTAAGACAAAATAATACAAAACAAACAAAACAACCTCCCTGACCCACACTTTCTACCTGGACTCTGGCCTTTCTGGAGCTACTGTGTTTCCACACATTCCATAAACCATATCATTCTGGCTTTTCCGTGAAAATACCTCTTAATTAGGCAGCAGAATGACGTCCACACTGTTAAATCCAATAAACTTTTTCAGTACTCATCCTACTGAAACTGTCAACAATATCTGGTGCAGTATCTGGTACAGTCCTTCTTAAAACACTTTTTCCCTGGCATCCATGACATCACTGGCCTCTCCAATTTGTTTCTTCTCTCACCTCCATTTTCTCTCAGCCTGATAATCTTCCTTTTCTCTTTGCCCTTTGAACTCTCCCCTAAGCTATCTTATCAGTGACTAGCTTTACTCTGACTTACTCTGACATCACCTGTGGAGAAACGTCTACTCAAGCTGAATGCACATTCCCCATCAAACTGGCTAGCCTCCAATGATCCCTGAGTCATTCAGTTTTCATCCATCTGACCTTTTTTCTTAAATCTCTACTCAGGAAAACACATTCAGATTCCATTTCAAACACCCCCTCTATGAGAACAAATATAAATTAGTATGCTTGCTTCTAACTCCCTTGTTCAAGCTCAAGTGTATATTTTTATTTTCAAATGGTCTTAGGTTGTGTATCATCATTTGAAATTGAACTCAACTCATGGTCAGCCTCAAACTATATTCAGCTATTCCTCATAATTTCCTAATTTTTATATTTCCCCAACTAACTGAATTGGAAAATTAATGACAGTCCTGCTTTGGATGCATGTCTGACTGCTGCTCCACTTCTATTCAGCTTTACCCTTGGGCCCAGACCCTTCACTTAATCCTGACACCCTAAAGAAAACTTTCAGGATTTCCACTACCCACACTTGGCACAGTTCTTCGTGTTGAAAACAAACTTTCATCCTATAGAAGCTTGGCTGCTCTAACTACCTACTACTGGTTGACCTAATAAAAGCATCGCCTAGCCTGGCCAGTGTGGCTTAGTGGTTGAGTGTTGACCCATGAACCAAGAGTTCACTGGTTCGATTCCCGGTCAGGGCACATGCGTATTTTTTAAAAAAATAACATTAAAAAAAAAAGCATCACCTAAACTTTCTGTCACTGTACAAAGAAAAAAATTAAAATCTTGGTCTAGTAATAGGCTCATAAGATTTCTTCAATTCTTTCCATTTAGCCTACTATTCTGAAGCTAGGTATCTAAATAGTTTCTTCACTCTGATGCCCCACACCTCAAAGCTTCCTGGCCATCGACCTGTCTCTCCAATGTTTTATATCCTCCCCACCCATTTCCTGAGTGAATGCTACGCTAATATAAATTCTCTGAGTAGTGGCCTAAAACAGACATAGCTGATAGTATCTATCTCTTCTTCAATATGGCCTGCAAAGTTGTCAGCTATTATCAAAGAAGTGCTCTCAGATTTGAGGCAGATTGGGAGGTGTTTCTATATTACAAATGTTAAATTACATGTATTTCAGAACCTTGTAAAATCTTTTCTTTGCTCCTCATCAAATGAATAAGTATAAAAATAATTTACTATAGATCATAAATTATTTATTTAACCTATTTTCCTAAACTCTAAAGGATGTGTATTTAAATATTTACTTTCAACTCTAAATTAACACTTACCATTTACCAATACTTTGGATAGATACCTTACTCTTCGTATTACTGTTGTTCCATTTAGTTTGTTGGATGAGCAGTGAAATTTACTAAAATCTTATTTTCCAATGAGCTGGCAAATGTTGCATCAGAAAGCATAATTCTAAACCTATTCTAACATGGAATAGAAGCCACTGTGCCTCAGAAAACACAACAAAACATCATCCAGTAAAGCAAGTATTTTGAGGAACGTAGCAACATATCTTGTCAAAGTCCTAGAAAATTGGTTACTGGGAGATCAGGTTATAAAACTATGGTCATATCATAAAGTCTTATTACCCTTCTACTAAAATACAAGTACGTGTACAATTATAGGCAAAAGCAAGAAGTTTGTTTTTTGTTTTGCTTTTTAAAAATATGTTTTAATTAATTTTTTTAGAGAGAAAGAGGAAGGGACATTGGCTGCCTCCTGCATGCTTCCTATTAGGGATAAAGCCTGAAATCCAGGCATATGCTTTGACCAGGAATCTTACCAGCGACCTCTCAGTGCATGGCACAATGCTCAACCAGCTGTGCCACATGGGCCAGGGCAAAACTGAGAAGTTTTTATGGGGGGAAAAATGAATAAGTTTTTATAATACTACTAAAACTAAGAATGAACCGTTCAATTTCAATTTTACTTTTCTAATTTTTTTTCTTCTAATTTTTTTCTTCTTCTTGTTTTAGGATTTGAGAATGTGTAATTGACTGAAAACCATACAAAATAATGAGAACACTTAATGGGGTGGTAGGTAGGAGTTCTGAGTTCCAATCCTGCCTCAGTTAAGTTTCTTTTTCAAAAACCTTTCTTTTAGCTCAAATATTAGCACTCCCTTTTACCTCCCCCATTCTCTCCCTTTGAGGATTCAGTCATTCCTATGTTTCAAACATAATGTCTACAGAAAGTTAAAGAAGTATCAGTGTTCTCCAGTTTATATTCCTTATTTGCTTCAGCATTTACTGAACACTTATTATAAGCCGGGCACTAAATCTATGAGCTGGAAATTAAGACATTAATAAAATAGTCTTTGCCTTCAATGAGATTACATTTTAGTGCAGAAAAACAAACAAAAAAATACCAGATCAACTTTAGTATTATTTTATCTGTGGCAGGTACTATAGGGACCCAAAACAGGGGCGATTAGCCCCAAATTGGGACATCAGGATATGATGCTTGAGTGGAGTTCTGAAAAAAATGTGCATAGATCAAGAAGGCAAAGAAAGTTATGAGAACATTCCAGTCTAAAATGAAGCAAAGGCATTCAGCTGTGTCAGTTAACCACGTGTGCAGGGACCTCTAAGCCTTGCAGTAAAGGCACAATTTAAAGTTCAAGGAGTTAGGTCAGGGTTTGCACATGAAAAGGAGAGATGAGGAAGCCATAAGGTCAAAAAAACATATTTTTACCATTTTTTAAAAACGTGTTTTTATTGATTTTAGAGAGAGAGGAAGGGAAAGGGATAGAGAGTAACATCTAGAAACATCAACGAGAGAGAAACATTATCAATTGGCTGCCTCCTGCACGCCCCCTAGGGGGAATCAAGCCAGCAACCCTGGTATGTGGCCTGACCGGGAATCAAACCAGTGACCACTGAGCTAAACCAGCTGCGCTATTTTCACCAGTGATTCTCAAGATAGAAGGGGACAGGACATATGTGAATTACCTAGTAGGCTTTTCAAACTGTCCTGCTCCACTGTGGTACATCCCTTTGATGGCTGTGCACCCCATCCAAACTGTCTCCCATAGAGTCATGGCTTACTCCTGCTTACTGAGGGTATGATGCCTGTCTCTATGGTATGTTGTGAGAAACAGCTACATTATGAATACAAGGGTAAATACACTGAAAAGAAGGGAGAGAGAAGTCTGAAAAGGAGACAGAAAAAGTTCATAGAGATTAGAAACCAAGAGAATAGTTTAAAGAAAGGGAAGAAGAGAAAACCAGTAAAATCTGAGGACTGGGCTTGTCTTTCCATAGGTACAAAGACTTCCTACCGAGCTTGTTAGCATCACAAGGTCAACAATTCTAAAACCAATTCATTGATTTTATCTATGATAATAGTTCTTACATAACTGAACTAAGGAATTTCTGCATTATGAAGAGAATAGAAAGTATAATGTTTCAAAGAAACATACAGTATACTAGATACAAAATGATGTCTTTTGGAGAAGTCATGTATATCTAGCTATACAGCTTCCAAATACAGGGCATCTCAGGCTGCCTGTGGTCTGTTTCTTTCTTACCTTTCCAGTCTCATTTCTCCTAATTTAGCTTCTCAGCAACAAAAAGTGGTTTATGGTTCTCTGAACAAAATACATTATTTCATAAGGTCCCTTCAGACTTGAATGCCTTCCTCAACTCCCTAAACTAATCTTCTCTTAAGTCTCTATGGAGGCACTGCCTTCTCAAGGAAGCTAACATTCCTGACCCCTCCCTGTGTGCTCCTTAATAATGATGATGATGAAAACAGGAGCTAACATTCCAAATATTTCATCTGGGCCAGACTGTGTCCTAACTCAACTAAATTCAGTATCAACTAAACTTCTATTCACAACAATCCTATCAAGTAGGTCCTAATAATATCCCCATTTTATAGACAAGACACTGAAGCATAAAGAAGTTGTTAAGAAACCTACCCAAGGACATATCTCGGGTCAGTAGTAAAGTCAATTTCTGCACACAAGCAGGCTGTAATCACTAAGTCAATTTCTGCACACAAGCAGGCTCTAATCACTAAAGTATACTGCCTCTTTGTAATTAAAAAAGAGCCTTATCCTAGGTATTGCTATGTATACGTTGTTCCTGACTCTCTTGTTCAGCATTTGTGTTCAATGAGCTACTGGGATTGGAAATGCATTTCTTTACAAATACTAAATCTGTCAACATGAAGTGTAAATTATCGAATATTCCTGAAAAGCATAAAATATCTTCTAAAAATATCTTTGTTGAAATTTAATTTTTACAAAACTAATATAGCAATAACTGGCACGCCTAAAACGTGCTAGGATTTATCATTCCTTGATAAGAAAAGTATCTTAAAATATAATGAAAACTCTTGGCAATTTCAATGCTATATGATAATAAATTATACTATAATTATTTCAAAGGTCAAGAATCTTAAACATTTAATCTTAAAACTTTATACCTGGGTGATGCAATCAGAAAATTAAAGTATGTATGAAAATATTTAATTAAACAAAACAAGTAGAAATCTACTCATTAAAAACCTTTAAATAAAATGTATATTTTTCCACATGGTAATTTTTTCTCTACTGTATAAAAAGCACTTTTTAAAAGAACATTTTAAAAATGAACATGCACACACATTTTATTTTTCAATACTAGTTTCACAGAAGAGTAGGATAAAGTGCTTTGGAATAAAAAATTGTATTGCTTACTAACTCCTGGGAAACTCTTTGAAGCTAATGTAATGGGCATCACTGTAAATTAAAAAAAAGAAAAAAATATTGACTCAGACACAGTCCAGTATTTCAAATAATTTAGAGTCTGGTAGGGAAGAAAACAAAAACCAGGTATAGGTGTGAGAATTGTTTTAAAATTTTAGTAGGTAGGGATTCAAGAAAGCAAGCTTATAATTATAGTAAGATCCTTGCCTCAGTGGAGGTTTAACACCAACATCCAATGTGATGGTGGAATGGCCAATAAATTAACTTTTCTCAGCAGATTTTTATAAGGAAAAATATCAGTAGTTAGTAGCACAGGTTGTGGAACCAGAGTTGTCTGAGTTTATATCTCAATTCTCTCATACACCAATTGACTTCAGTGGTTTCACTTCTCTGTGTCTGTTTCCTTACTCACTATTAGATGATTGCATATTGTTCATAGAATTACAGTGCTGTTGGGAGGATTAAATGGGTTCATGTGAGAGAAACAGGTAGAACAATACCTGGTACATAGAACGAATCTAAGTAACTAACTACATACATCAAGACAACTTAAAAAGAGAATATAGATAGAGCACATGTCTATATGTACTCAAGCCTTAGGTAACCCACAGTTAAAGACATATTAAAACATGTCACCAACCCACTGTCTTAATTATGTGGCTGGGTCAATCCTTACCTTTGTATAAGCAATGGGCCCACCATATCTTAGCAGTCTTTTCCAAACTTGATCCAAAAAAAAGTCCTTAGTGTTCTTAATAAAACACTATGAAATGGTTAAATATTTAATCCCATCGTTTGAACCACAAAATGCCCCTCTGCTTGTCAACATTATTTATGTGCACTACAAAAACCATAACCACGAAAAGACACACATTGTCAAACTGGGCATGGTTAGCTAATTTTGAAGTTTTCAGTGAATATTATTTTACTACTCATTTACTACTCATTTGCTCATTTTGCTGCAAGAACAGACGTAAGATGATTAAAAAAAAATTAAGACAAGAAAAACATAGAACTGAGAAAATTTTAGCTATTAAATCTCCCCATTGTTATCATTTTTATTGACAGTATTATAGATGTCCCCCATTATCCCCCATTTGTCCCCTACCCTCACCCAGCCCCCACCCCACCCTAGGCCTCCACCACATTAATGTCTGTGTCCATGAGCTATGCATATATGTTCTTTGGTTAACCTCCCCCCTCCCCCCCACACCTCCCCTCTGAGATGTCAGTCTATGCTTCTGGAGCCTGTTCAAGACTTGCTGTTCTCAAATACAGTCCTCCTGAAATCCAGATGTCATGTCTGTTCATTAAAATCCTTTCTGCTATTACCCTGTTCTATTCCACTAGTATTAGATTTCTTCTCAACCAAGGATCCCACACTGTCTGTACAGCAAGAGAACTTATCTGTAGAGCTCATGAAGCAGCTTTGCTGTAAAAAGAGCATCACAGAATCTTGGAACAGAAACTAACTTTGAAGATTTGTAATCCACACCATTTACACTGTTTTATTAAAAAAGCAGCCCCAAGGGAACCCAAGTCCTCCAGCTAGCTGGCAGCAGAACTGAGAATGTGTTCCTTTTAATTTGCCATTTACTAGTTCTATGCTTGTTTGTTTTTTGTGTGTTTGTTTAATTAGTGTATTTCCAAGAAAATAAACAACTTTAAAACTGAAAATCAGAAGAAACAACAAAACTTTAGGTCACAACCTTAAATAGCAGCTAAAAGAATGAAAACATCAAACTTTGAGTAAATATATACTAGGACAATGGAATTTTCATCTAGATTCAAGCAATGAAAATAAAATAAACCTACAACTGGCTAAATACTATGGCCTAACAGCAAAGCTATGCATAGGACATTGTATAGTATATTTAGCCATCTTCATTTGTGCTTCATATTTCTGATACCCCCAAAACAAAATCTGGAACAGAATTTGTGATATCACTATTTCAAGGGACGTCCCCCATCCATATCTTTGTGGTGGGCCATAAATGTGTGTATGTGAGAGGGGGAAACAAAAAAAGAAAAAAGGAAGAGGGAGAAGAAGAGGGTTTATTTCATTTATATACTATTGACTTTCCTCTTTCTTCATATGTTGCTTATGAAGCTTCATTCTTGTATCAGAAATAAATTCACACATGATTCTAAAAGTAAGCAAATAATATAAAAAGTATTAAAGTGTCATACCCAATTTCAAGTTGGATATGCAAATGTTACTGTTCTTTATAATAAGTAAATAGCAAATAGAAAATAAGAGGTTTGGGACATAATAAGTAAATTCAAATAAAAAAACAAGTGGATTTCAATTGCAGTCAATTATTTCACCCAATCACCTAAAAATGAAGATCCTCTAAAGAAAATTGCATTGCCTTTCCAACTCCTTGGAGAGCCAGTTTAGTTAACAGCCTAACTATGCTTCAGAGATGACCATGTAGCTAACATGTCAAACTAATTTTCAAGTGTCAATCATGTCCCTTTCAATCTAATTAGTTTGGAAAGTAGTGTCACTGACCTGGAACTATGCAGACCCTTTATTATCATATTATTTGATCAACCTAACACTTTACCTCAGTTGAATTTGAGACACCTGTAACCAAAATGCAATATCCTTTCTCCCATGCTTTACTGATAACTCTCAATACAATTTCCTATTACAACTCAATTTATCTCCATGATTAAGCATGGCCAACTTCACAGAAGCATCCACAGAATTTCCCTAATTTAATATTTCCTGACAATTAAAATAGAAAGGTAAAGCGATTAACAAAAAAATATATATATCAGATAGAATATTGAGTTTTTTGATGCTCAAGACCTGCTAAAAGGGGGAAAGAGGAAGAATGGAGTGACATGGATATGTTAGGAGAAATTTGAGACCTTAAATATGGGGGGAGACTATTCCTTTTTTAATACAGCAACCCATTTTTATTAAAAAAAAAGTCTGTAAGTTACAAACCCATTGTCATCACATGAGTCTGTGTTATAAGGGCAAGATGAGGCAGAGTTGAAGGAGATAATAACTAGTTCCTGAGAGAAGCTAAAGGCCAGACCACAGTGAGCTTGGAATGGGGTGGGGTAGCTGGAAGATGCTGGTCAGTCAAGCAACAGAGATCATCACATGGTCCACTCCCTGGAAAGATAAAAATTACCAAATCTTTTTCCAATTTTGTTTTGCATATTTAAGAACTGATTTGCTAACAAGTGATCTTATCTCTGAACCACGGAATAACATATAAAACCAGGAACAGAAAAAATAATCATATACATTCATGTGCCACCACAATGTTTTATTCACATTTTAAAATGTGGTATTAATAAAATAGTAGTTATATTTAAAGTAAGACTATTCACTCTAGAGGACAATAATCTAAAAGCAAGATGTCAGCCTGGCTGGTGTGGCTCAGTGGTTGAGCATCGACCTATGATCCAGGAGATCATGGTTCGATTTCCGGCCAGGGCACACGTCAAGGCTACAGACTCGATCTCCAAGAGGGGTGTGCACGAGGTAACCGACTGATGACTCTATCTCATCATTGATGTTTCTATCTCTCTCCCTCTCCCTTCGTCTCTCTGAAATCAATAAAGACATATTTTTAAAAATACATAAATAAAAGTAGGATGTCAGCTGCCAATGCTTCCTTTTTTTTTTCTTTTTCTTTCCTCGCCTGAAAATATTTTTCCAGTTGCTTCTCAGAAAGAGTGGAAGGGGGAGAGAGAGAGAGAGAAAAGAGAGAAACATTGATGTGCGAGAGACACATTGATTGGTTGCCGACACTCTAGCCATTGAGCCAAACCGGCCAGGGCCCAATGCTTCCTTTCATATAGCCTGTGTTCTACTTTGGGGATTGAAGCTGTGTTTACCAAAATTCCTGTTTTTTCTGACACATAAGCAAGATGCTTTGATTATGTTTGCTTGAACAAATAATTATTAGTGAATATGATTTTACACACGGTCAAACAAAATATGTATGTATCTCAAACTTACCTTCAGGGGAAGAGCCTGGCTTCTGGGAAAAGACGGCATTTACTTTACTCTTCTTATTGATATCACTATTTATAGACAAGCTGGACTGAATTTTTCTATGCATTTTTTGAGAAACAGGTGCCGAAAGTCTTCGATTATCCACAGATACATGTTTGGGCCCATGGTGAATTCCTTTTCCATTGCTCAGACTTTTGTAGCAGTTCTTTATCTTGTCTATTTCCTCTTCACCTGGTTCCTGTGCTGAAGTTTGAAGCTGAGGCAAGCGCTGAGGTTGGGCTAAGTGAAAAAGCAGGAAAAGTTTATCAGGTTAAAAAAGAATAAATATTTTAAAATAATCAAAATACATTCAGTAATAGACATTTGAATTTTAATGATACTAAAAATGAAAGTGAAAAGAAAGTAAAATACTAATAAATATGGTATAATAATGATAAACAAAATATGTGACATCACTAATAATGAATAAAGTTAGAGAAAATATTCTTACTAAAAGAAAAAATGAGAAGGGAGTAATCAAAGGTGACTTAACTTTTCAAAATGGGTATAAAAACAGAAGAGAAAAATTGTGTTGTTTTTAAAGAAAATTGAAGTTAGAAATCTGAAAAAGTAATTCAACATTCATTCAGCAGAAAAAGTAGATTGTTTTCTATGTACCAGGTCCTCTTTTTGGTGCCAAAGACATAGAAATATTATCTCGCTATCCCTGATAATGGTTAACTGCTCAATTATCTTTTTAAAAAAAGGAAAACAATGGATTCAGGTATCAAAGCTAGACAGTGTAGAGAAATATTATAGGGTGCCGTGTTTGATGTTCACTTCCTAGCAGATGAGTGGGCCAACAGTGCAGCAGTGAGATTTCCATTAGAGAAGCCCCATTGAACGTATGGGCATAATCCTTAGCTATGTAACTCAGGAGAGTCTCTGTTCAGCTAATAGATTTATTTTCTATTTAAATTAGCCAAAAATGGATTCTGGGTTTTGCAGCTAAAATCTCTGATCTCCCAGAAAAGGTTATCTGTTTACACTGGTTAAATAATGAGATCATTAAAATCAACATTTACATTGATTGTATAGTTCCTAAGCAATGTTATCAATGAAAGCATTTCAGTTAAAAACAACAGCAACAACAAAAACTTCATTGTCAAAATTTACTCTTGTAATTTCCTGAAATTTCAGAATCTAAAACTGCTGTTGTAATTAGTCTTTTCAATTTGAGTATGAATTGCTATAAAATGTAAATTAAATCTGAATACTAAGAACCCTTCAACTTAGAAAACATATTGTATGAAAGCCATAACAGTTATACATGGCACTATGGCACTGATCAGGTCTAAAAGGGACTGATTACCTGTGATCTGGGAACCAGCTAAGACTTGGTATATATTTTTTACAAAGAAGACGGTTTGCATTTGAGTACATCTTTAGCACACATTGTTTACTTCTGTTCTTGTTCACATATCCTACGTCTTTTGAAGATAAACATCTTATATCAAAATATTCTACTCATGAATGTACAGATTTCAAGAAAAAAACAAATTGATTTTTTTACTTAAACAAAAGCACACTTTCATATCAAGTCTATTAACACTAATATCTGATTTATAAAACTAACATATGAATACCTCTTAGTTTTTCAGTTCTTTACTAAACAAAGGAGAACTGTCAAAATTAAATATTTGTGAATATCATGAATAGTTGTAAAATGTATCAAAATATTTTTCTCCTAACTTCTGATGAAAAAAAGAAGAGAAGGTTACTTCTCTGTTTAAAAGCTATACACTTTTCTTATAAGTGAAATTGACAATCAAGGCTTCTGCAAAAGGAGAGCTATCTCTTATGGGTGAGTAAGAGATTGATCTAGAGATTAATTTGCTGCTCCTGTAACTTCTTTTATCAAAGAGAATGACATCCTAATGAATGCTATTGAACATAAAGCCAGTTATACATATTTATTTAAAGGGATGCCAAATAAGACAGTTAAATAGAGTTAAACGTAATTTGGTGTTCTTTTCAGAGCACTTTCCAGTAATCTCACCAATAAAAGGAATGTAGTGGGCCACTTTTTTCCCTGAAAAGAATAATTCAAGCAATCTGAGTGCTCAGTTAAGTTGAAATGTCTTTGATCAATACTGAGAAGACTTCTTATCAATCAAAAATGTCCTGTCATATTCCATAATCCAAGATAAATTTAAAATCACTATGTAAGAGTTAAATATTCTCAATAAATAAAATAAAGGTGGTAAAAGACCGCTATGTCTTACCACCAAATTCTAAAACTGACAGATCTGATCATTTTCTTCTATCAAAATTGACTACACGGAAATTACTAGGCATGGCTAGAGTGATATTCAAACACATCCGTAATGATTTATCTGCATTTCAGTCTTCAAAATGATATTTATTTCTGTTGGCAGATAAATGATAGTGCATTAATTTTTGTTTCACTGTCATCTAATTATTTTTACTATAGTTTGTATTATGGTCAAGTAACCAAGTATTACCTCTTCATTCCAGTTTTTTGTTTTTTGTGTTTTTTTTTAAATATATCTTTATTGATTTCAGAGAGAAGAAAGGAGAGGGAGAGAGAGACAGAAACATCAATGATGAGAGAGTCATTGATCAGCTGCCTCCTACACGCCCCCAACTGGGGATCGGGCCACAACCTGGGCATGTGCCCTGACCGGGAATCGAACCCAAATCACCTGGATCCTAGGTCGATGCTCAACCACTGAGCCACGCCCAGCCAGGCCGTTTTGTTGTTTTTAATCTTTATTTTTGAAAGTATTACAAATGTCCCCCTGTTCTCCCACTGATCCTCTGCACTGCCCCCCTCCCAGGCCTTCACCACACTATTTTCTGTGTCGAAGGATTATGCATATATGCATAATTGATTAATCTCTGATTAATCTTTGATTAATCTCTCCCCACCCTTGTCTTCCCTCTAAGATTCATCAGTCTGTCCATGTTTCTATGTCTCTGGATCTATTTTGTTCATCAGTTTATTTTGTTCCTTAGATTCCACATATGAGTAAGATCTTGTAAAACTGAATCAAGTTTTTTTAACATTAAAGCTTAGTTTTATGATTTTCTCAGATGCACACAGTATATAAGTCAAATCAAAACTGGCTAAACCCTAGATATATTAGTTAACTCAACAGACATTTATTTTCACTTCATTGATAATTATTCATGGGTGTGACTTGAATCTTACAGTAAAATTACAATTAAAAGTCAGAAATATCATTTTATTCTCAGATAAAGAACAAAAACATCTGAATGATTAAACCATAAGTACTTGACTTTAAACAGGTTTCTTTTCTTATTGTGTAAAAGTTGTGTATGGCTTTAAAAAAAAACACAACACGCTAATATGGGAATGACAACACAATGCCTCTTAAAATACAAGTGATGCCTAGGGACCCTCACTCTCCCTTTAACGATCCACTGCTCTCATTCAGCTGTCTTTCTTTTTTCAAATCTTTACATATGTGACAGCTCTCAAAAGTAGACCATAGACCATCTGGCATTTTCAGAGGTGTAACTTGTGCAAATTCAGCTCTATTGGGAGTGCACTGCTATCTTCTGCCTGCGTTATAAAGGGACAATAGAATGTAGAACTTAAGAGTTGTTTTGAATTATTCATTTTTAGCCTGTATGTTCAAAAAATTTTACAAACTCTGCATTTTGTACTACATAATCACATACGTTAAAGGTACAAAGAAACTTTTTGACAGATTTTTTTTTTTTTTCTTTACAGAAAGCTGGCATTTTGTTTGATAAGTGAACATTCAGGCATGTTATATCATTCTAAACAGGCTGGGTGCTTCTACAAAAGACCCCATTTTAAACTTACTCTATATGAGCAAAAAAACCTATTCTTGATATTCAGTAGCAAATGCAATACACATCAAAATTTTCAATACCAGTTATATGAACATTCAGCATCTTCAAACCTTGATAGCATTGGTCACCCGATTATCATATGTATTGTACAGAATTTTTTTAAATCATTGCTCATACAATGCAGCATGATTGTAATTTTAATAACCATAATGAATAGTTACAAATGTCTTAAGAAATACTGTATTTTCTAGGTTCAGATGTTTTCAATCAGGAAGGAAACCAATAGAATTAGATCTATTGGTTTTCAATAATAATAATAAATATGGGAGTAATGAGTCAACAGCATGAACTTTTTTTGATAATTTTTAAATGTGTGATATTGTAGCTTAGTAATAACTATACTTGGAACTGCACCTATTGGAGAAGCAACAAAAGCAACATTTTGCTATAGCACAGAATCTATTACCATGTGCAAATCATCTGCAGTTGCTGGTCTCTCTACATAAATCAGATTTAATAAAATTACAAAAGAATAATTATACCATTTATTTCAAAAGGTCGTTGTACACATACAACAAATCAAAATTAAATGCTTAGAATTTAAAATTGTCAGTAACAAAATGATCTAAATAGAATATGGGGGGTGGGGGTGGGGATGGAAATGACTTGGTGCAAACTGAAATTACTTTTCCCAAGGATAGTTATAAGCTTTTACTGGGTGCCCAGTAACTCTGCTACCCTGTAGTCACTATGAAACAAACATGAACACACACATAAACACACACACTCACACAAAATGGTAGAGATTTTATTTACATATACACATATATATAAAACAAAATTGTTTTAATATAAATATAAATATGCACGTATGTATACAAAAGCAGCTTTAAATTACTTCAATATGCACAAATATAATAATAATTTTATTTATTGTTGTAATGTAAACTTAGGCTAAAATCAACTAAAACAAATGTGCTAATGGACAACTCTGTTCTTCAGCTCGATGTAAACCTTTCTCAGTTGGAAGACCTTGAGTAGCCCCTGCATCCTAACACTTACACAGCCTGGAAGCACCTGGCATTTTCTACCTCTGTGTCCTTAGTTTCACTCCAAGAGCATTCCCAGAAATTTTATTTACCTCTTGAACTTCTGAACTCTTTCATCATATATTGTATTCCATCTTCATTTTATTTATGTATATATTAATGTATTGAAAATATTTTGGAATTGTGACTTTTTTTGGAACATTGACTGATTTGAGAATACTAATCAAATTCTGTAACTATATGACTGGGAATTTGCAGGATGGAGGAGATTTTCTTATGATGATATCCCACATCTAATAGTATTTCAACAGTAATTCAGTTTTCACTATTGTGGTGGCAGGGGCTGGAGGTACTTCTTCCCAAAACAAGAGAATAAAACTTAAGAAATTGTTTAGAGAATCAATCATTTATCTGCATTTGGGAAAAAAACATTTAGAAAGTACTTAAACCTACTTAAGTCAGACCTGAGGGGGGACTACTAGCTTTTCCACAAATCTATTCTCCCCACTGTCCTGGGCACTTGGTTAACCCATTTCCTGGCCTTCCTTGCAGTTGGTTCAGTCATGTAACCATGCTAGCTCTGAAGTAATGAAAGCAGAAATTACTTCTGCCACTTCTAGTCCTAGTCCTTCAGACTTGAGTGTGCCCTTTCTATGTTTTCTTGCCCTTGGCAGCAACCCAGCTTTGACCACAATTGAGGGAAATATCTTAAGGGATGCTAGAGAAACCAAACAGAAGGAATCTGCCTATCAGCAGGAAGGAGAGCCTCTCACTGATGTGGAATTATCATCTTGTACTATTACATAAAAAAATAAATTTGTATTTAACCATGGGATTAATGCTGGAATTCATTGTTAGAAAACTTTAATAGCTTCCACCAAGGCCTTATAACAACTATCTATGGTATATATACACATAAATATTTAAACTACCCCTAGCCCAAATGGCCCCCCAAAATACCACATTCGCTAGAAAAAAAGAAACAACACAATATATTAGTAGCAGTGTAAAGGCTACTACTACCAAATCCACAGACTGTGGTAGAACTCAGAAAGCAGGAGCTCAGCTCTGCAACGCAGGAGCTGATTATCACCTAGGGAGGATAAAGCATCATGTAGTCTGGAGGAAAAGTACTCAGCCGTACTTTGCCATTTGAAAACAACTTTCTAGGTCCCTCAAATTTCTCTACTTGTCATGGCTGAGAGAAAGTTAGGTGAGTGGCCAAACATCCCACTTTGCTCAGGACAAAGGGAGGTGCTTGGATGCAGAACTTTCAGTTTTAAAACGAGGACAGTCCCAAGCAAACTGGATGAGTTGGCCCCTTATATCAGGAGCAATTTGTGCACAATTGCTTTCCTCAAATGAGATACTGTCAACAAAAGATGGTGCGACACGCATAGGCTTTGGACAGGATTTACTAGGGTTTGAATTCTAGGGCCAGTATTTTCTGGTTCTGTGAACTTGAGAAACTTACTCCATATCCCTGGTCATTAAGATCATCACTGGCATGCCTGGCCGGGCGTGGCTCAGCGGTTGAGCGTCGACCTGGGATCCAGGCGATCAGGGTTCGATTCCCGGTCAGGGCACATGCCCAGGTTTGGGTTGATCAATGACTCTCTCATCGTTGATGTTTCTATCTCTCTCTCTCCCTCTCCTTTCCTCTCTCTGAAATCAATAAAGATATATTTAAAAAAAAAAAAAAATCATCACTGGCAAATGAGAGGAAATTATAGATCCTTACACAAATGTGTTGCTTTAACTTCCCAGTTAGTTCCATACCATTTGTTTTTCCCTTTTCTATTTTTTGGTCATTTCCTTTAGATTTACTATTTGGCTTTTAATTTTTTTCTGTGTTATTAGGGTGTGTTTTTTTCCATACATCAACCCAAAACTTTCTTGGAAATGAACAGGTTTCAAATAAATACATAAACATTGCCTTTCATTTTTCTGGAAAATTATGACTTGATAGGAAAATAAAACCAAAAATAAAAATTAAGAAAAGCAGCCCAGCTGGGCATGGCTCAGCGGTTGAGCGTCGACCTAGGATCCAGGCGATCAGGGTTCGATTCCTGGTCAGGGCACATGCCCGGGTTGTGGGCTGCAGCCAATCAATGACTCTCTCATCATTGATGTTTCTATCTCTCTTTCTCTCCCTCTCCCTTCCTCTCTCTAAAATCAATAAAGATATATTTTTTAAAAAAATTTAAGAAAAGCAACTGACATTTTCTTTTAAGATTTGAATGTATTACTGAAAAGAATCCAGACAGTAAACCAATGAATAACAAAAATCTTAATTTTATCTTCTCCAAGTGTAGCTTTACTCTAATGCAGGGGTGAGGTATATCCGGCCCTCAAAATCATTTGGTCTGGCCCTGCCAAGGCAACTGCAGGTGGGACTTGAAATAAATCTAGGAGCTTTCTTCATAGCTAATATATATATTTTTAATTTATCTTTATTATTGAAAGTATTACAAATATCCCCTTTCCCCCCCAATTGATCTCTTCCATCCTGCACCCCTCTCCCCAGGCCTTCACTACACTGCTGTCAGTGTGCATGCATATGTGCATATAAGTTCTTCCACTAATGCCTCCACACCCACCCACCCCTGCTTTCCCTCTGAGATTTGTCAGTCTGTTCCATGCTTCTATGTCTCTGGATCTATTTTGTTCATCAGTTTATTTTGTTGATTAAATTCCACATATGAATAAGATCATGTGACACTTGTTCTCTGACTGGCTTATTTCACTTAGCATAATACTCTTCAGGTCCCACCATGTTGTCTCATAGGGTAAGGGATCCTTCTTTTTTTCAGCTGTATAGTATTCCATGGTGTAAATGTCCAAGATGTTAGATGTGATTTCAATCTTCTTGAACTTGTAGAGACTTGTTTTGTGTCCTAACATGTGGTCTATCTTTGAGAATGTCCCTTGTGCACTTGAGGAGAATGTCTATTCTACAGTGTTGGAGTGGAATATTCTCTAAATGTCAGTTAAATCCATCTGATCTAGTGTGTCATTTAGAGTCACTGTTTCCTTGTTCATTTTTCTGTCTAGAAGATCTATCCAGTAAAGTCAGCAGTGGGGTGTTAAAATCCCCTACTATGACTGTATTGCTATCAATGTCTCCCTTAAAGTCCTCCAGAATTTTTTTTTTTTTTTTTCCGAGCTTGTGTGAGTCTTTTGTTCTGAGGTGGTGGGTCTCTTGTAGACAGCATATATTTGGGTCCTGTTTTCTTATCCATTCAGATACCCAATGTCTTTTGATAGGAACATTTAACCCTTTTATATTTAAGGTTATTATTGATAGGTACTTATCTATTGCCATTTTAATTCTTTATGCCTGTGTTCCTCATCCTCTCTATTTCAACTTATTACAGCAGTCCCTTTAACATTTCTTGCAATGCTGTTTTGGTGGTGATAAATTCCTTTAGCACTGTTTTGTCTGGAAAGCTTTTTATTTCACCATCTATTCTGAATGATAACCTTGCTGGACAGAGTAATTTTGGTTTCAGATCCCTGTTTTGCACTGCCTTGAATACTTCATGCCATTCCCTTCTGGTCTGTACAGTTTCTGATACCTTGATTACTTCATGCCATTCCCTTCTGTCTGTAGTTTCTGATGAGAAATCAGCTTACATCCTTATGGGAGCGCCTTTGTAGATAACAGATTGCTTTTCTCTTGCTGCCTTTAAGATTCTCTCTTTGTCTTGAATTTTTGGCATTTTAATTATGATGTGTCTGGGCATAGGCCTCTTTGGGTTCTTCTTGCTTGGGACTTTCTGTGCCTCCTGAACTTGTATGACCTTTTTCCTTCACCAGATTAGAGAAGTTTTCTGCCATTATTTCTTCAAACAGATTGTCTAACAATCGCTTACTTTCGACCTCTTCTGGCACTCCTATGATGTGAATATTGTTACATTTCATGTTGTCCCACAACTCCCTTAAACTGTCCTTCTGTTTTTTGTTTTTTCTTTTTGTTTCTCTGATTGAGTGATTTTTTTCTACCCTGTCTTCTAACTTGTTGATCTGATCCTCAGCTTCCCCTAATCTGCTGATTATTCCTATCATTTTTTTTTTTCATTTCTACTGTGTCATTCTTAATTTCCTGCATAGTTTCCATTTCTTTTCTCATGCTGTTGAGCAACCTTATGATCAGTATTCTGAACTCTATATCTGATAGATTGCTTATCTCCATTTCATTTAGCTCTTCTTTTGGAGAATTCTTTTGTTCTTTCATTTGGGGCTTGTTCTTTTTCTATCCATTTTGGCTGCCTATTTGGATTTGTTTCTATGTATTAGGTAAATCTGCTAGTACTCCAAATCTTTTGAATGGTTTCTGGCACAGGCCAATGTCAGGTGTTGTTTGTGACTGGCCTTGAGTACCCTGTTTGAAGTTTTCCACACTCTACAACTTTCGGTTCCCTCTTCTGGAGCTGGGTGTGTTTAGACAGGATCAAGCTGTGCACCGATGTCTGTTTTTCCAAGCCCTGGGTCCAGAAGCAAATCAGATAAGGCCTGAAGCACCCAGAGGCTATTATTCAGCCTCTAATGAGCCTCAGGCTGTAGAAACTCCACAGGGTGGTTCCAGAGGTTTTCCAGCAGGGTGAGACAACTGCTTCTTGCCCCCCCCCCCCCCGGGCAAAAGCTGCTTGAAAGGTAAATGCCTGCCTCAGAAGGATGTCCTGTGCTTTATGGGGGAATGACTCAGTACTGGGGTCCAGATGTGTGCCCTCTGAGCTCTATTCCTTTAACCAATCCCCTTGGATTCTCCTCACACAGCTCTAGACCACTATGCTTTCCCTCCGCCAGAGCCCAAGATGAGTGGCTGAACATGAAACTTTGTGTGTTGGCCCTTTAAGAGGGTGCCTGCATTTCCAGCAGTCTCTCCCTGGCAGACAGAAACTCAGCTGCTTTTCACAGCCAGATGTTATATGAGCACCTTTCTCAGTTCTGGTGCTCTGGATTGGGGAGCTCATCTTGGGGCTTAGACCTCAGAGTTCTCAGCAAGAATCCCCCACAGCTGAGATATCCCTCTGGCCCTTCAGCTGCTGCCTTTGAGAGCCCAGCCAGCATCCTCGCACCTCTCCCCTTTCTACCAGTCTCTATGTGGTTTCCACTTTTCTTCCTTTGTTATGAGAGTGCTCTCCAGCTAGTCTTCAGTTGATTATTCAGGATAATTTTTCTATATTTTAGTTGTAATTCCAGTTTGGTTCCTGGGAGAGTGTCAGTGTAGCTTCCATTCAATTTTCCACCATCTCGGAAATCTCCATAGCTAATTTTTAAGTTGATAATTTTGTATGGCCTGTGAATGATATAAATATCCAATGGCCCACTGCATTCTAATGCTTCATTTTATCCTCAAATGAATGACAAGTTTAACCTTGTTTAATGCCAACTATTGCACATCATAGTTTCTAGTTAATTTATAAGGGTTATATGAGCCTATCAGTCATATATTTGATAACTGAATATTGTCAGTTTAAGTTAGATTTTATTATGGATTACTGTCTGTAAGTTTTGTTTATATATTAAAAGATTATACTGTCCTCCCATATAATCCTAAGTGAAAATGGGTTTTGTATTTGCTGTGACATCCTTTGTTCTCTGATTAAACTGCCAAAGTTGCCCTCTACTTATAATTATTTATAACTCTATAATAAGTATATCTAAATGAATGTATATATACCTATATTTTACAGAAAATAAATATCCTAAAGAGTGTTTTTGAATGACAGAAAATATATTAATTCAATAAAAAGAGAGCACAAAGGAACCATCTTCCAGAAACTTATAGTACACACTGAAAATTTTATAATTTGGTAACTTTACAAGGAATAATATCTTTATGGTCTTTTGAAGAATCACTCCTGAGTTTTCTCATAGGTAATAATGAGCATATTCAGGACAAATACATATTTTTTTAACATATAAAAGGTATTTCTTTTGTTTTTGAAAGAATCAATTAGTGGGCAAGCAAACGTTTGAAAAGTCCTACTGTTAACTGTGTTAGTTTTGAGACACAGCACCTTTTCTCAGAATTCTCAAAACAATAGCAAGGTAAGAAGTTTCAGGTAGCTATTACTCATACTTCAATCTTCAGACCATCATTTAAACGTCTCTTCAAACCTGCTTATGTTTCACCACAAATTTTATGGGTAAAGATAAAAAATAATTATTAGTTTTTATTTTTATAAGCACCTGATTGTCTATCACAATGTGATAGACCATATTCAACTATTATCTACAAACACTGAGCAATGTATACTACAATAAAAATAGGGTAGATAACAGCTATGAAAAACATACATTGAAAACCTGAAATATTTGGAACTTCAGAATTCACCCAAAGATTTTACACACTGATTACAGCTTTCAAGGACTGCAAAACATGTAAGCAGCTCCCCCCATTAAGAAGCAAGCAGCACTAATACACATGTTAACACTCTTGGATAGATGCAGAAATGCTTTCTGATATAGGTCCTAGAATTCAGTCCTGCCTCTGGTTGCCATTAGTCCTCCTCTATGTGATAAGATCCCTCTGGTAAGGCAAGGAAACAAGTAAAGAAAGTAGAAACCAAAAACTCCTATCTAATATAATAACCTGCATCTGAAGTAGGCTGAAATGTGATACTAAGAAAAGGGCAAAAATGGGGACAATAAGATCACTCCATCCTGGGCTGGAGAATCTCAGTGGTCAATATGAAACATAGTAAAGTACTTAATGAAAATAAGCTGCCATCAGTCCTTGGGACACAGATTGTATGTATATTAAGACTGGAGCTTTAAGGTAACTATAGAAAACTACTCACATATCAGCATATTGGACTTCTTATGGCTTTCAGTAGCTGCTACAATAAAACAACAAACTCCATAATAACTAGTCAAGGTAAAAGCCAACTGAAAAAAGTAGGCAACTTTTATTAAAGAAAGGTGTTTTTACCTGCAAGCAACATAGCCCTAACCAGCAACAGTCAAATAAGTTTGATATTGTATAACTGAAGAAATTACTACCCCCTGTACTGAAAAATTTCAAAAAGCCGTGCTTGCCTGAGTGCAGGCCTTGGTGAGTAGAGCAAGGATTGGATTACCTTTCTGCAATTCACAGTTATATAACCATAAGCAACAGCCATGGCCAGTAATATAGAACCATTAAAGTTCACATAGTTGTATATGTTAGCTGAGTTTCAGCAGCCAAATTATTTCTTACAGTCTAAATTTAGTGCACTGATTAGGTAAATGTGAAGTGCTGAAAAATGGAATAGGGAATATTAGGGAGGAGCAAGACCTGTGGAAGCCTAAAACTCCAGGCTCTTTCAAGTGCCTCCCCCACCCACTGCCCATCAGTGTTCATGTAACTCATTCACAAGGGATACAGTCTGAGGAAGGAGCAACCATCACTGGGTCAAGCCTTATCACTCACAGAGGTAGAGTTAGTGACAGGAAGTCATTAAATTGAGACTAAAGGAGGCACAGGGAGCACAGAGCTCAAAAACAAAAATGGGAAGAGAATGGGCCACTGTCAAATGTCATTATTTGACACAACTTTTGGTGGCAGATAGCAGAAAATGAAGTCCTCCACTGCCATGTCCAAAAAATGGATACCGATGCTAACAAAGATGTTAAAGATATCATATTGCTAGAAAAATCCCTAGCTTAGCAAATAAAGTCTTGTGATTGTTCTACCCTAAGGCAATCCTTGAATCTAAGTCTTTATTACAAACAAGAAAAGAACTACTAAGGCCCCTGCAAGAGAATCCTCCAGAAGCCCTTCTCAGAAATGGTCACGAAGTACACCCAACAAGGGAAAACTTAGCAGATAATCCTGGCCACAGACCTCAGGCCAAGTTTAAGGAAGAAACTCAGTAGAGAGATGCTTATGATAGTCCATGCCCACATCTTTTGCACTACTCTTACTCAGAAAATATGGATATTCCTTAGACCAGTACTATACTTGAGAAGTTACAGTATAACTATCCTATACTTCTTTCACCATTATACAATCAGATATGTTTTAAGCCATAAATCGCAGATTCATAAAGAGCTATATCCAAATTGGATCAAGATCATATTTCTGAATCATTTCAGAAAAACAACCATCACTGAGAGTCTATAGAACAATGACCACATGACACTTGCTCTAGATGTACCATCTGGATATGGCTTTGATTCGTCTCTCATTAGGGAAAGGCAGAGTACACATATGTTTGTTGGAAGGATAACTGGGTCTCATTAAGTAGGAATATTTTGAAATTATATGAAAAGACACAAAAAGTATCTATGAAAACACATACACAAAAATGAGTGCTGGTCAACCAAGAACTGGACCATAATAAACACCTTCTCTTGATCCATCCAACATCACCTCCTTTATTCTGGTAGCAGTATAGATAGTAATGAGAGCAGGACCTCAATTTAGTGACAACAAGTAATTTTAGTTACATACATTTTGTACAGAGAGCTTAACAACACTGGGGATTTGCTGACTTGCCTTTATTATATAGTGAGTGCCTTAAGGACAAGATTCCGTCTTCTTAGAGTTGCATCAACCTTATCAAGCACATACCTGCTGGCAAAAAGCCTTGTGCAATATTCAGCACCCAGTGGACACCAAGTGAAAATTAACTGATGATGATGAATTATACCAGCTTTTAAGCTGTCACTTGATCCCAGTATATAACAACCTTCTTGAATAAATCAAGCAACAGTTTAGTATTCAGTACCATTATAAACTTCATCCTTCACCTTCATGAGTCTAGGGAATTGCTGTAAAAGCATAATATGAGGATAGTGGAGTTATAGAAAGGATTCAGAAATTCTCTGTTATAACAAGGGAATTAAAGATTAAGTTACAGATAGCATAGTATGTATAGGGAAATTCATCAAAAATACTAGTTAAGTGACCTTTTTCAAAGCAGCAGGAAAAAAATCATTACCAAATTATATATCTAAAAGTTTTTCCCCCTCCCAGAATAAAAGTAAATCCAACTTAATATATAAGTAAAACTGGTATCTCCTTGAGGTTAGAGCAGTGGAAATGCAGATAAAATCTCAGAAGATATGGAATTAGGTAGAGGAAAGTATGAGTTGCTACCTGAACATTTAAAAAGAAAACTTATTTCCAGTAGCTTATTCAAGGTAAATCAGAAGAAAAGTAAATTTTGTTCCTATGAATTCCCCAGAGCTTTAGTACAGCTCACAACTTTCAAAGGTCATTGGCGAGCATTTGTTATTAGAACAGTTTTTCACTCTTCAATAATTTCCTTCAAGATACGGTCTGACACAAAGAAACCTCTGTGCTTTAGTCCTAATAACAATTCTCATTATAAAGTTTTTCTGACATAATTTGAAAATTTAGGAATCCAAGCAAAGTTTTAAGAATTGATTCTAAGACAGGGATGGTCTTAATTATCATGTCCAACCTTAAATAAGTAAAAATAAAACTATTTGCTCATTATTCTCATCTTGTCTTTTCCTAAGATGAAATCTCTCCCCCCAGCCTCATTACAGGGCTGCTTTAAAAATCTTAGGAATGTGAATTTTAGATTCTTGTCTTCATCAATGTATCAAGGACATTTTAACCTCTGTGGGAATGTTACCCAAACATAAACACCAGGAAGTGGCTAAACACTAAGGAACAAACTCATTAACTATATTTAAATATTAATAGGAGTAAGACTATTTATACAAACATTTCTTCCTCTAATTTTGCATTTAAAACCCACTAAAACTATGGCTGCAAACTAAAGTTATTATAAAATATTTGTTGAGTATGTGCTTTAGTGCCAGCAACTGTTCTTGGCATAAGGGATATTACAGTGAACAAAATTTACAAACACCTTGTCCTCACAGAGCTTACAGATATTGATTATCTCACATAACAAGAAAGATGGGGCATCTCTAGCATGATTAATTTTGCAGTTTCTGTATCTTCACTGTCATCCTCGGCATGTCAGCTTTCCCATCTGACTATCCCCCTCATAGTTATAAGACTCTCTGACACAGCTCCAGACATCACATCCAGAGATGATTACAGCCTTGAAAAAAGATGGTACTCTTTCTAACCATCTCTTTCAGAATACAAAAATTCCTTTCCCAGAAACCCTCCAGGAGACATCTCATTGGTCAGCACTGGGTCACATGCTGACTCCAAAGCTCCTTTTTCTCTGCCCCCAGAACAAAATTTGTTTCAAAATCTGCCCTCTCCAAGAACTATAAGCAACTCTGTAGCAAGAAACATGTCATTCATTTAATTGTCCCTCAATGAGCATCTAAGTGCTACATCCAAGTGCCCAGCACTTCTGAGTATCTGCTCCAGCACCTAGAACAGTGGTCACTTAGAAAAATCAATGAAGGAATGATAAAAGAAAAGAATAATAATCATTCTACAGCTCATAATTTCAATCATTTAAATAAATCTTAATACATACATATTGTTTACCTAGAAAAGTAAACAAGGGAAACATAAGCACAACTGCCTTTTCCCACCCCTCCCTGATAATGACTTCTATTTAACCTAGATGAATTTTATAACCTCTAGCAAGTATGTTCATCCTCCAAACCCCCACAACTATGTAATTTAAAAACCAGTTATTATTTGTAATTCAACTGAATTGGAAAAATGATAATGTCGAATTTATTCATCACCACAGATCTCATGTTAATTTCATCAACATTTAGAAGATTATTACTCTATTTCCAACAGTAGACAAAATGTTATAAATAACGAGCTATTAAAAAACCAACAACTTAAAACTATAAGAGATCTTAGCACTTGAAGAAAAAGAGTGGGTAGAAATGCTTATTATATATAAAATATGTTTTGTATGTGTTACTCATTCTTTTACCAAATATTTATTGAACATCTACTATGCATCAGATACAATGCTAAGAGGTAAACTAAAAAGATATTAAACATGTAACTAACAAGTAATAAAAAAAAATATACAATCTGAAATTACAGTAACGCTATAAAAGAAAAGTATTACTATCAGAAAGAATAGTAAGGCAAACTATTTTGGTTTGGATAGCTAGGAATGTCACTTAATAGAGACCTGAGGGGAAGGGGCCCTCAAAGAGAATTAGTTACCAGGTTTCAGGCCAGACTAACACCACAAGCCAAACCCTAAAGTGGAAGGAGTCAGCACATTTATTGGATTGTTGTAAAGCCAGTGTGGCTAGATAATGTTCACATGACCATATATTTATTGCCCAATTAAAATTATAAACATTAACAAATATATTATAAAAATCATGAAATGTGCTTCTCTAAACCCTTCCTGGCAATATTCTTCCAAATATTGTGCTTCTTTATCATATAAGCTATTACTATAATAAATTATTTACTTATAAGACCACTCTCAGTATAACTGACCAGAAGTTGGCTTAAATAATTACAGTCAATTAAGACATTTCCAATAAGAGTTCTTAGGAAGTTACATAAAAGGACAATCTATTGTATGTAACTGTAAACCACAACCACAATTTGAAATATTAAGAAACATTTATAGAAATCTTATAATTACTTTCCAAAAAAAGAAACACATCCATTTCTCTGCAATGTACAAATCTATATATATTGAAGTTGTGTAAAAATTGTTCTGAGGCTAGGGAAAATAGCATTAATTATTGGATGTTCTTTAACAGTAAAATGAATGGTTGTGAGGGAATCTGTTCAGATTTTAGAAATCACTCTATTTTGTATTTATCTTCATATTTTTTATTCCAATTTCATAAATCAGATTCCTATATTCATTTAAAACACAATTCTCTACCAGTAGCTCTCAACCTTTTTCCAACTCCACAGGGTTTATTTGAACAATACACGCCCTTTAGTAATACCTTGTATGGTTTCAAAAAATATACTCCCTCTCCAGGGATTCTCTTATCTCTTGCCTTGCATATTCCCCTGGAGAATCATAATCCTAATACTGAAACCACAGATGGGTAGAATGCCCACCAAGAACAATTTTTATCATAAAGGTAAATTCTTAGGGGAGAACAAAATGAGCAATTGGACAGTGAACTGAATAAGTCTGTCTACCTGGGGCCTTAAAAATTGCTATTAATTTCCCGTAACTATTTTCTATTAATATAGCCTTTCAAATACCACAAAAACCACATTGTGGTTCAAATTGCAAGTGGTAACTGCATATTCTCATTGATAATCAAAGACCGTTTTCAAAAATATAGCCTGCTTCTGCCACTAACTACCTGGGCATCTTTGAACAAACTGTTTACCACTTTCTGCTTCAATTTGTCAACTAAAAAAACACAGAGGTTGAACACACTGATCTCTAAGGTACCTTCCCTAACTTTCATATTGCAAAAGTATAGGTTGACAATTCATTGTCAACATGTAGAAAAACAATCTGGAAGGAATCAATGTTAAGCACCCACTTTGTTGGGGCCTTGGAATTTAGAATCTAAGCCACTTAGATAATATCTATTGACATACTTATTAAAATTTTCTAGAGAAAGAAGTCTAAGAGGGTGGAAGGTATGACAACATTAAATAGAAACATTAATTGGGGAAAAGATTAACCCGAAGGAGTGATAATAGTCTTTGAGCACTTTTCTGTCCACCTACAGCCAACAATTACTAATTTAACAAGGTTCATAGCCCTATGCCCTTAGCCAGGTGTCAGGAGCTCAGGAAGGCTACTAGTAACAATGGCAACCTGTGTGAAGTAAGTTTAAATTGCTTCCATGTCTTTTCAAAATTGGAATATTAGTGAACAAAAGAGAATATGGAAATAAATGTTTTTCTCTATTCGTCTGTGATATCTGGATGATGACCATCAATGTTTAAGGGAAAAAGAGGATTGGGACTGTGTGTGTCTCCTCATTCAGGCGGCTGATTTCACTGAGCACCCTGCAGTCCGTATGCTACTTGCTTCCATGCTCTGCCATGCCAGATTCCCAGGGTCTGGAGCATCCCTGGTTTAAATTCTTCAGAGAATCACTTTCTGGTGCCTTGTGAGGGTCAGAGTAAGAGTAACATGGCTGCTTAGATTTGGGGGTAGGAGGTCAACTGATGTTCTAAATCTTCTGTACCTAAACTTTCAAACTACATTCTTCTCTAGTCTTAAATTTATCCCAATTTCCAACTGTCCTTATGCCTCTAAATTTGAGCTTTTTGGTATAGTACCATATTGTGTCTCATTAGCATTTAGGTTCTGACTTCTCAGTGCTACAAAGTCAGTTACTATTTCTCCATATACTTTCCATTTTCAAGAAAATACTTAACATCTATGATTCACCATTGTTTCCTTTTCTGTTCTCTCTCTCAAGTTTAAGTCTTTTAAAAATTATTACTCACGTACTATCATTAAGTGTGATTTCTTAAAAGAATGGAATATGAATATATGTTCAATATCCCACGTTGAAGAAAAACTTTTATTTCTTCAACAACAAAGAACTCAAGAAAATTTGGCAGCATGTTAGTTGTTAAACATGAGTGGTTGGTACACTGATGTTTGCAATATTCTTTTATATATTTTATTGTTTACTTTAAATATCTAACATACTCCATTATATTAGAATTGGAAATTAATTTTAATATAAAGAAGGTTCTAATGAGTGCAGTGTTTCATTTATTTCCTCACGTTTTTGTGGGAAACTCTTTTGATGTGTGTGATATTTTTAGTTTTTAGGATCATATAAAAGAGACTACCATATGAATATTCAACTTTTCCCCCAAGCTCATGGATAACCAAGGAGAGAAAATCTAAAGGGTCGTGCTCTACTTTTCTCTGCTAGGTTCTCCGTGTAGTATTCCTGGATTAGCCTGGCAATGCAATTAGAGAAGAGGTCTCACACTTGCCAAGGTATAACTCAGGGTGATACTGTACTTCTTCCTTTAACTTAGATATCAGTTATTCTCATCACTTTGTATCACTAATATCCATCTAGACACTTATACTTAATATTCCCATTTAGGTTTTCATGCTTGACCCTTCACCAGCCTCATGAAGTAGTGAGGGAAGGGAGTACCTCCACCTATATTCTGAAGATGCAAAGGTTGAAACTGTAAGATGAAAGTGGCCCAATGCCCCATGGCTAGTAAATTTTAGACAGGATTAGAATCCAAACTGTAGCACTTCACAACTCACAGTATTTTGTTTATGTGTCTCAAAAACTCAGGAGTAGATGGTAAACAGTGTCCAATACAAACAGCCTTTCTCATAGCACTAGTGTTGTATGCTGCTCCTTTACTGTGTCTGACCAGGAGCCTCATTCTTGTCAAAAATGGAGCCGGCTAACAAGTAAGACAAGCTTTTGGCCATTATTTCTTTTCAGTTTTCCTCCAAACATTTGGGTTTTTTTGGATTATTTTGAACACGGGAGTTAAGCTAATTGGCTTGACACATGTTACCTTCTTGTACTTAAAAAACCCACCACGCTATGTTTGTACCTGTCGTCTGTGACATCTTCAGTTCTTCTGAAGTCTTCATACATAATCATTAACAGTAAGTGAGATTTCAGTGGTTAGTTTGCAAGGCCTACTAGAACGGATTGCATCAGGTCTAACTGACTGGAAACTCTCTCAGTTGAAGCAGCCCTTATGAAGAATTATGAAAATTAAGTTATCTGAATAATACTAATTTTCCAAGGGACTGAGTTTTAATCTTTTTGCCCCCAAAATACCATAAGGATTAATTGGCACTGGAGATATATGTAATAATAAGCCTCTCTTAGAAAAAGACCATCCACAAATATTTCCACATTAATATGTAAAGAAGTGAAAACACCATTGTACCAGCAATTAAAAAGGGAAAAGAATAAAACCATCCCCCAAATGTTTAAGATCATACTTACTCCCCAAGAAATGCTATTCTAGGACTATAAACTACCCATAACTACCCATATATTCAATTCATTATAGTGTTTCATATGCTAAAATGGACACTAAAATATGTCATTATTACTGACCAAACTAAAATCGCATCTATTCAGCCTACCAGAGCTGTAGATTCTGAGCTTAGTTATCTTATTTTGTTTTTTAGGTCCAAAAAGTAGTAGTTGGGCTTTTGTTAGTTTTTAGTTAAAAAAAAAATTAAGTGCAGAAATGATCACTCCCACACATTTGTGCTCTTTGCACGTTACATTTGCACTCTTTGAACTGTTCCATTTATATATTTTTATTTTAACACTGTAGATGTCATCAGAAAAACAAACTAAATTAAAGACTTCTTCCCAGTGAGTGTTATAACAAACCCCTTGTTTACTTTAGGCTTAAAGGGGACAAGGAACTGATCATGTACCCAGTGTTTATCCAAATAAACAAAGTTGAGAAAGATGCTGAGCCAGGAATAATAGAATCCTTGGCTAAGTAATAGGCTCTGTTTCTCAGGAAAAAAACTTGAACATATTTAAGGTAACAATGATAAACTGCACCAATTTCAGCGTGTAAAAGATGAGAAGACACGGTATTTTGTTTATGTGTCTCAAAAACTCAGGAGTAGATGGTAAACAGTGCTTGCATGTGATTTTATACTGCATATACTGTGTATATTATAGACTATTTTCCATGATAAAACTGGAAGCTTTGATAGAACTCCCTCAAGGTGAGAATGATCAGATATTCTACAATGCAAGAAGAGTTTAGTTTGGAATATTTATTCCTGGTAGCAAAGTAATTCCTTCTAAAGAGGCAGTTTTTTCACTTTTACTTAATAAAATCAATTTATTCCAAACTCTGTTCCTCCCTAATAATATATTTATTTCACAATTGTAAGTCATCTTACTCTGTGAGTGCTGATTTTTCTGGAGAAGATTCATTATTCAGTGTTTTGTAAATGAATAACTCTTAATAATGAAATGACCAAATCCTTTTAAGTGCTTAAATACTGTGATACTGATTATTATTATACAAGCAAATGATTACTATTGTTTTATTGGCTGCAAACAATGGTGCCCACAGTTATAAAGAACTAATGTTTTCCCAGCAGGCATATAAATATACATTATTCCTCTTCTTTTAGTAACTACTCCTAAGTGAGCAAACTATAAACTTTTTTATACAGTAAGAATGGTTTAAAACTGCCCTTAATAAATCTTCTTAGTGTTATGCTATATTTCCATACCATTGAAAGAAATAGCTGATATTGCACAAAGTTCTGAAATACCCTGTTCTCCAAAGTATATGCTTCATCAGCAATTTATTTTAACATCCATATCTCCCTCACAAAGGGAATTCAAACTAATTATGTATTGTCCCAAATGCCTAGATACCACTGACACTATATGAATTTATATATTATTCAAAAAGCTGATTTTTTTTTTTACTTATTAATATGACTCTTAGGTAAACTTTATCTGTATTATAAGAGATTGCTTCACTCCAAGAACAAACTTTAGCTATAATAGTTAGGGAAATATCCTTTCCAATATATCTACAGGCACTTGATTGGAAAGCTGCTTGTTCCAGAGATGTTTAACTGAAAGAGACAGCTTACTCCAGTTCTAGACAGAGTGAAAAGAAGATGAAAGACGGAGACATTTAAATTCTTCAGAAAAACATGCAAAGGATTTTTATTCTTTTTTTTTTTTTTAAATATATCTTTATTGATTTCAGAGAGAGGAAAGGAGAGGGGGAGAGAGAGAGATAGAAACATCAATGATGAGAAAGTCATTGATCCGCTGCAGCCCGCAACCCGGGTATGTGCCCTGACC
The DNA here is from genome assembly GCF_054644295.1 of Miniopterus natalensis. Classification (NCBI taxonomy): domain Eukaryota; kingdom Metazoa; phylum Chordata; class Mammalia; order Chiroptera; family Miniopteridae; genus Miniopterus; species Miniopterus natalensis. The sequence goes on from NC_142090.1 coordinate 29,666,265, forward strand.
GGGAATCGAACCCTGATCGCCTGGATCCTAGGTCGATGCTTAACCACTGAGCCACACCCGGCCGGGCAGATTTTTATTCTTAAAAAATTGACTCATATATAACATAAACCTTGATTTTGGTTTAATATATCAATGTTCCTAATATAATAAAATAATTTCTTATAGCTATATCAAGTTTTAGATTTTAAAGTCATTTCATTGTGCCACCAACCTCATTGTGCCATTTAACGAGGCTACAAGTACAAATTATAATAGTTTCTCTTCCAATATTATAAAACTTAAATTAAATGTATAACTTCATACCACAAAAGGAACAGCAGATGCTAAAATTATCTTTCTTTGAATGAGACCAAGTTTTCATGAGGGCAATGAGTAAATAGTTCTGAAAACTAAAAAGCTCTTTTTCTAAGATATCAAGTATATATTAATAGCAGGAGTTGTCTTGAATTTATCACAGCAAAGGTGAAACTCTGAAGGAGTATAGTACATTGCAATTTTCCCAACTTTTTTTTTTACCCAACACAAAGGCAGGCAGGATACAGTCACGTCATTAACAGTGGTAGAATGGCAATAATTTCCAACTAGGGAAATGTACTATAATTTTGGGTTTTAAATTAGGCAATAATTTGGAGAAAATACCAACTTTCTTGTGAATTTAATGCAATCTCTAGGAGACCATAACCACAAAGTCTCTACTCTTCCCTCTTGATCTGAGTCTCACCCTTGATCTGAGACTCACTGCTGGATAATCAGAATATTAGCTATGTAGCAGCAGACCAGCTGCTTAACTTTTCTGAGCTCAGTGTCATCTATAGATAATACTTATCCCATCTGCCTCATAAAGTTGCTGATAGGCCAAGTTAGATCATCAATTTGAAAATTTTCATTATAAAAAGCTCTAAGTAATAACACTGCTAATATTACTAATAAAAAGCATCCTTTGATATGAATGAACTGTAGACTGAGAAAATTAGCTCCTTAAGAGAAGCAAAGATACCCAATCCACTTATTAAAGCAAATTACTACAGCTTAATCAATTCAAAGCTGTCAGTCTTTTACAGAGAAGCTAAACATAGTCAAAAGGTACAGATTTTCATTTATTCAACAATTAACACATAAGCATTAGGAACAAACTCTGCACATGGCCTTGGGCTATACACTGTGCAGGCTAGAGAGCTGAATGAGACGCCAATCCTGCCTCTAAGGAGCCTTCAGTTCAGTGACAGAAAGAGGCCCATCACAATGTACACTATAATTTTGAAATTAACGGGTCCTTTAGGAGAAATAAAGTTAAACACTGTAAGTCCAGATGAGGGGGAAATCACAGAAGGCCTGCTCATGTGTCAGGAGATGTGAAGAGACAAGTAACATGAGTACTTGAGTGAAGCTTGGGAGAAGGAAAATACTGGACACATAGTGGGAAGAGCAAGGGATACATTTTAACTATGGCAAAAGTTGATAAAGGGAAGTAGTAGAGGAAAAAGCACAATTTCTTTTATTCCCAGAGCCAATCATTCAAAATAGTCTACTGAAAGTTTATTGTGGTCCTGGAATGATGCTAACTGCTGAGGATGCAACTTAAAGCCAGGAGACATTAAACATATGATAGTAAAAATAAAATTTAAAATTGTGACAATGGCTAGGAATGAAAGGGTTCTATGAGAAATAAAGAAACTCATTGTAGATTGAGAGGTCTGGGCTTGGAGGGAGACCTGGTATGCAAAAGTCCAGAGACAGAAAGAAACTCTGGGCTAGAGAAGCAGAAAGAGGGAGGAAAATGGCAGAAGAGGGATGAAAATTCAAGAACTAAACACGTCCTATCAAATGCTACAGAAAGAGTGAGGACTAAGAGAGGTCACTGGACAAATTGAGAAAAGCGATATATCAAGTTCAAAAGACTATTTTAATTGTATTTAACCCTTGCAGGGCAGAGATCAAGATGGGCTAAGGTATCAGCCATGTACCTCAGAATCGTTGTTAACACATCCATGTACCCAGGAGCTATTGTTAATATAACTTTATTAATATAACTTTATCTCAGTGATAAAGGAATGAGAATATAATCTGAGTCTTTATAAAACCGTGTCATAAAATCAAAAGGCAACAATGGACCAAAAGAGGAAATCAACTAGAAATGATAATACAGTGTAATAGAAATGACCCGGTTAAGATTAAAGAACACACATTTATACTAGAGCTAACCCTCCTGTTATATAACATTTTTTCTCTGTGATCCACAACCCTTGGAACCTCAATTGAGAAGACTTTTGGTGTGGTCTGTTACTTTTGTTGCGGCATAAGCTTGGCAGATATGGCATAAGGTCATAAAATTTAGGGAGATAATGAAGGATCATCGTAGGTCCTCCTAGATGGTCATGAAAAAAAAAAAAAAAAAAAAGGAGGTGAAGTTAAGAAGGAGATAAGTTAATATGGGGAAAAAAACAGAAAATTAGGCATAATTATTAAATGAAAGAGCAGGAAAAATGAGAAAGTAAATTTCTGATTTCAAAATCTTAGAATGGAGCACATCTCTGTGATAACAAGGTCCAAGGTGTGCCCAAATTTGTAATACGGCTTAAGTAAAATAAATGTAAGGTCTTTAGAGTTAAAGAAGGCAAGAATCAATGTGATTTTAAAGAAATGTTTGAAAATCTACATCAAACACTGGGAAGTCTTGATTTAAAGGACAATTAAATACTAGTTAGGGATCAAATAGGTTATGATAGATGGAGGAGAAAGCATGAATAAAGAGTCAAAGCAACATCACACTCAACACCCTTCACACAATGACTGACTCATTAATTTAAGGTTCTGCCATTTGATTTTCAGTGTTCCAAGGGAATTAATGTACTTCCAACACCCCTTCACATCAACTTTCTAAGGTACTAGACTGGCAACTAGGCTCAAATTTAATGTTGAAATAATCAGAAAATCTTGTAGCCTGAAAATGTACACCCCACCTTGAAATAGTCCAAGCAAATTTGGACTTTATGGTAAAAGTCAATATTATTTAAACCTCTGTAAAAATAGTTTTATCACACACACACACACACACACACACACACACATATATTTCCCTGGGAAATAATATTTGAAATTTAATACAAAAATAATTCCTTTTGTTTAAAAATTAAAAGGCAAGTTTACGCATATTTAAATAAAAAATACTGAATGGCTTTGGTTTCTTTCAAAATGTAAAGTCAGAACAAAAATCAACCATCTTAAACTGGCTAAAATAAAAAATATCGAATACCTAAATCTGTAAGAATATGGGTTTAATTTTACATTTCTAATAGTAAATGTTCATATTCAGAGCTATAAGACTTTTGAAAACTTACTGAATATGAAAGAAGTGCAATAAGAACCAAACTTAAAGGAATAGTAGAAAAATGATAATTACACATGATCACATCATTCAGTGGGTGTGTTATTGTCACTGCTACTGCCTACATTATTACTCACCTTTGTGATTATGACAGCACCTTTGCAGGCTGAAGGAATATGGAGAATATAACCTGCAAAGCTAGGCCTCTACACAGATGATACGTTAATATCTTTTTCATAAAGACAGGAATGATAGACAGCATCCACAGATGATATGTATGGTCTTTTAACAATCACATCTGCATGAAACAATTATATGTGACAATTTGAGATGGAGGGGATCTTTTTTCCCCTTAAATTTCCCAGTTCTCAGAACCATAGAAAATGTATTTAATTAAATAATGTTCCACAGCAGAACTAATTTCTCCACTCACTCTCTTCTCGGGTTCACTTAATGCAATTTAACCCTCTAATATCAGCACTGGGGGTTTTAAAAGAGATTTCTCTGACTTTTGTGTGCCTTGCTGCAAGAATTCAGGAATCTGGGAAGAATCCAGCTTTCAGTGGAACATGGCTTTACCACCAAGTCCTGAAGGACTCCTTGAAAGAAACACTGGGCAAGTAGTAGTATGGATTCTCAGCTGTGCTATGGCAAAGGAATAATGAAGCTTCTGAAAAGAGTGGAGAGGGACTTCTACCAATGTTCCCCATTCTGATACATCCCCTCACCCTCCCTACTAAGCCTGTGGAGCAGACACAGTCTCACCCCTTCTGTGGCAGGGTAAAAGCAGAAACCACTACCTTCAAGACTTTGCCACATCAAAATTGTTCCATATAGCTATACAAACCACTTATGCTTGTGACTAACAAATCAACTGATTTGCCAAATCCAGAAAGAACTCCTTCATTCTTGAATTTCAGGAACTTACTGAAAACAATGATAAAATGGGTGCAAGGAACTCTTTATCAGAACTGAATCCCCACTCCCTCAATGCCTCCAGCCAGCGTTAGCTTCTTAGTCATAAGTGTTGTGTTAATGCTTGCAAGGGCCCTGAAGTTTGTTCAATGCTCTGCTCTTGCCATCATAAAATCCCTAATTTTTTAACAAGAGGCTCTGCATTCTCATTTTGCACTGCTCTCCACCTCCAAAATTATGTAGCTGGTCCTAACTTCTGCAGAACCTGAAGGAAAATAAATCTCCTGGCTTACCCATGACCTGAAATATTTCCTACAGGTGACTGGGTTTTAATGAGGCTTTGAGAAGCTGGGCTTCACTCTGATAATCTTTGCTATATAGGAGAATTTTCTCTTTAAAATATTATTGCTTTTAATATAATAAAATTTCACCTCATGGGAAAAAAACTGACAATATAAAAGAAAGTATACAGAACATTAAGTGAAAGTCTTATTCACCAATATGTCTCCAATTTCACATAACTCCCTAGAAGAAACTATTGTGAAGCGACATCACCCATGAAGAAAAATCTTAAATACACGTACACACACACACTGATATATATCTGTTCTAAAAATCCCAATCTTGTATGTACTTAACTAAGTGGTGAGGCTCTGTTAGAATAGTACAATAAAGAAAACCAAGGGATTCAAACAATATATATTATTATTCATTCTTTTCAGGATCTTCAGCTCTAGAGAATGTCAAATTACTATTCCACTAATCTTAGGGCAAAGCAACAAAGAACTGGTTGGCTTCTAAATCATTAAGGTTTAATGAGGAATTCAAGCGTTTCAGATACATACACACATACACACACACAAAAAAAAAACAAAACAGATAAAGCCCCAGATTTCCCTCTTATTGGTCATGTTGATTTGGGGAAACATCTGGATTTCTGTTTCCCCACCTGCTAAATATGGTAATTTTTATGAAGCCTCCAAAACCTCTTCCAAATCTAGCACTCTAGGATAAAAGAGGCTATTTCATGACCATACCTTGGGCTTAGTCCTCACCTGGGATTGTTCCACCTCAGAAATCTTAAATTCATGTTTTTAATTCTCATAATCCATTTTCTCTTGTCCCATTCCCTTACTGTATCTACACTTGTTTGTTTCTTAAAGAACAGAAATCTTTAGGGATTGTTAGCCCCTTTGGATTTTTTTTTATTTGTAAATATCCTTCTTGTGTTTACTTCCTTCTCTATCCATCTGATGTCTACCGCCTCTCACTGCAAACTTTCTTTGGACAATGTCCTTAAACACTTTGCACTATTGTCCTTTCATCACAACTACCACTTGCCCAAACTAAAAATCTTGGCCTCCTATTCAGCACCTGCCACTCCCTTACCCCATATGTCCTACTGATTGTACCCCACAGAAAGCTGAATCCACTTACTTCTTGCAATCCTGCCATTACATCAGTCCAAGACACCTTCCTTTCTCAGCTGGATTAATACAAGTCTCCCACCTGGGAGAACTACTTTTAGTTCTTTCTGTTCTTGTTTTCTAACAATTGCAAGAGTAATCATTCTAAAATATAGCCAAACTACACTATAAGTTTAAGATGCTACTCCCTTCAACACCTTCAATCTTCAGTTAACCCTTTGTTAACAGATTCTTTCCCTCCCATCTCTCACTCCTTTAGGTATCATCATAGATGCCACTTCCTACAGAGACCCCTCTCTGACCCCTCCTTCTTGAGTGTGAACATACAGCATCCTACACTTCCCACCGTAGCACTCATAACACTTATTACCATTTCAAGATGAGCCGTCTGTCTCTTCCACCAGGCTGTAAACTCTGAATGCAGAGACTATACCTGTAATGTTCATCACTGCGTCCCCACCATAACACTGTGTAAGCACACTCTAAGTACTCCCTCTACTGTAAGTGACTTCTGATTCAGTTTTCAAAGTTACATTTTGACTGCTAATCCTGAAAGTTCAATATAACAACATATTCTCAAAAAAAAAAATTATGTGCAAATTCATAGTGTTCAGATCCAGGAAATCTGAGGTTTGAGAACTAAAATTATCTAGACCACAGCATTTATGGTCTTAATCACTGAATGTTATTTATTCCTTCTGTGGTTAGCAGATTCAGAGTGATCTCAAAACTAATTTCCAGGCCTCAGCTTTTCCCTGAGGCTCAAAGAACTCTCAAATGGGAAAGAATAAATCTGGTTATTTCACTGAGTCTTCATCCACCACTTGTACTTCAATACCATGTAATCTCCCCCAATAAAGATCAAACAATTTTAGGAGTATCAGGAAGACACTGCAAATCTTTGACGAAGTGTAGAAAGATGTAGATTGGAAATTGAATGAGTCATGGTGCATGGTAACAGTGAATGGTAAAGTAATAAATGAGAATAATAATATTAAAAGTAATAAGAACAATAGTAACATACACTGTACTTTATAGTATACAAAGCATTTAAAAAACAATTTAGAAAGGCAGAGAAAGATATGAGAAGGAAGGAGGATGGGATGGTAGGGAGTAAGCAACAGACGGAGAAATGGAGAAGAGATGGAACTAAAGTAGTCTCTAACTTTTTTCTTACAGGTAGGAAAGAAAAGAAAATAAGAGCACAAACTCTCAGTAAAGTGTCATTCCTACCCACTTCCGTAGGCAATGAATGTTATCCAAGAGACTGCTATCAGTTCATGGAGAACTCTTCAGAATAGCCTTACCAGTGAATAGCAGTCAAAGGGCTTGATTGCTTTAATTCCATTAGGTCACCTACAAAAACTGAAACATGACATGAAGGAACCATATGTGGCTTGGGAGTAAGATTAAGGTTAGAAGGAATAAGAAGAAAAATGTAGTGATTTAGAATCTTTGTCATAGGACCTTAAAGTCTGAAATAATAGAAGCAACATGTGTAAAACATCTCTTCCCTCCCTTCATTAATTCAATACACTTAAGTCATCATTTATTAAATATAAACCATGTAGTAATCCACTGTGCTGACTATCTGTCGTGGAAGTAAATATCTATCAAGGGTCTCAGAAATACCTGGTCTATGTACCCACCATGTCTAGATATATAACCCAATAGAACGATGAAGGAAATCATATATATATATGTATCTATACATATATATACACATATCTATACACATACACACACACACACAAACCTTAAAACTGATATTTGAGCCCAAGAACAATAATAATGAAAACTGATATTCATTGAGTATTTGTTCTACTAATTAAGTACACAATATGCATTTTCTTATATAATCCTCAAAAATCACAATGGGGTATAAAGTATTAGTACCTCCACCTTAAAAATGAGGAAGTAGAGTTCAAAGACATTAGGCAACTTGCCCAATACTTGTAGTAATAAGGCATCCAGGGTCTGAATCTTGGAAATTGGCTTCTATTAGTCTCCAGAACCCTAAACTTAAGATGTCCAAAAAAATAAATAAATAAAGATGGGCAATGGTTCTCTCCAGCTTCTTGGGCAGAACCCAGATGAGCCTGTAACGATGCATTCTGAGAAAGAAGTATGTCAGGAAACTTGAGCTTCATTCTAGAACACAGCTTAATGGCAGTCTTTGATCAACAAGATAAATACAGGAAGCTATCAAAAATGGCTTATGATTATCCACCTAACTCTGAAACCTCACCATGAGTTTAATTTTGGAATAATTGATGGTTAAAGATTCCTCTGTAAGAGCAATAATCAAATAATCTGAACCACAGCCACATAACTGTTTGGTCAGCATATTGAAAAGCAAAATTGTCCTAAGAAATAGAGAAGGAAAATATACTGAGATGAAAGTCACATAACTTAGTCCCAAGATGGGCTTCCAAAATGAATGAGCATGAAGTATTAGGGAAAGAATCTTAGATTACCTAAGAAATGTAACACAAAAGCTACATCTCCCAGTCTTACTGGGTGGTACTTATCTGGTGGGGGATATTTATAGTCTCTTTTATATAAAGTTAATTCTAAAGAAAACCAAATAATACTTAGTGTAATGTTCATTCAAACATGAGAGCCACTGAAAAATTTAAATCCCAACCTCTCAGTGTTCTTTTCTTACCTTCAAAGTAAGAAGCGTCGTAACTATATAAATTATACACCTGACTATCTGCCTTTCTTTCAGTATGTTGCACAGAGAAGGCATTCCCTAAAGTGATGAAATGGTATTCATTAAGGAGTGACCAGTGGTAAGCTGGCAAAGGCTAGGAAAAGAAATAATAATATTTCTAACAATGGAGCTTGTTGATGTTGAGAGGAAACAGAGGATGCCAAGAGGAAGGTTTCAAGTAGTAGGATGAGTGAAAAAACATGATGCATTGGCTCCATAAAAAGGAGGCAAGTGTGAATTAGAGAAAGAGGACGTGCATGCTACTACCAATTAAGTGCTTACTATTATGAGAGCTAAAAACTCTTCAAAATGAATAAATGGGTTAAATAAAATGGGGATTACCATTTAAATAGAACATTCTAACTTTGCTTCAAATCTTGGGAATTCTACAAAATCACAAAGGAGAGAATTAAGTGAACAAAATAGTTTAATTTAATGGGAAATTTATTTCAGAAGAGCAGCTAAGGAAAATTTCTGCAGTTAAGTAATGACATTTTGAATTAGGAGACATTTATATAAAAGCAATGTCCAAGGATAAAGTTAAACAGTAAGAATTTTCAGAAAGACCTAGAAAAACCTGAGCCAAAGACCTGAGGCACTTTAGAAAGAGGTACAAAGAAAATGTAAGCTTGCTCTCTATAGGAAATAATTAGTAGAATTTGACCTATATAAAGGAAAATACTGCACATGCCTATGAGTAGAAGCAAAGGAAGACAAACACACAAACACACAAACATTCCTTCCTACTTTAAAAATACCCCCAAAGACTGAGATCATAATGTTACTTTTGTTCCTTTTCTAGTCTAATTAAAACATGAATTGTTGCCTATTGCCTATTATCAGTTTATCCATATTATGGGTTAAATAGAAAAATTAATATTGAGGGTGCCATTTCTCTGCAACATTTATTTAACTAAGTCAGAGGCACAGTGATTATTAAAACAAGGCCCAGCTCCAAATTATGTACTGTATCATATAGGCTAATTTGACAAAAAAGCCAAAGTCTTAACTAGTGTTCCCACTGAAAGATGTCTTTATAAACTCTAAAATGTAATCCCCATTCCAGAAATTAAATTATACAGCAAAATACTTTCTCAGAATATGAAAGCCTTGTAAACTGTAAAAAGAATAAAAATTCATAATGAAAAATAAAATCTTTCTAATTATAATTTCTAATTATAGTTTTCTCACAAAACTTCAAGTTAGTTTTTCTTTACTGATTTGATTTAGGTTTTTTTGTTTTTGTTTTTTGAACAAACGTGAGTGGTTAGGATTGTCGTTTTAATTTAAATTTCATAAGAAAGAGAATCACAATGCACATTCCATGACCAGATTGTATGTGTGGCCTATTTATTCAAAATGTTTGATTCCACATGGATTACTTCTCTTTTATTTATAGCTTCCAGAAAGAATTCTAATAAATTAGCAACTCAAGGGCAACCAATTAGGAATCTAGGCCCTGAGAGCACAGTACCTCAGGTCTGCTACCTGCAATGTTTTCTAGAAGGACCAGGGAAGGCAGACAAAGCCTGAAGTTCTGTGTGGAGCAGGAACCAAGTGTGAACCACAAGTGAGTTGTCTACTGAGGTCAAGGTTAAAGTTCACAGAATAATTTGGAAATTATTCTCAGCTTGGATCTCCTTTATGAGGCCTGAGAATACACCCTTTAATTAGAATACAATTTCCAAAGCAGCCACTCCCTTGACTTTCCAGAGCTCAGTTATTCTCAGAAAAGTAAAAACAGCCTCATCATACTGACAGCTAACAGTCCCCTATAAATTATGCCTTAAATGTCCAACAAAGAAGGCAGCAGGCATCCGGAAAAGAAGATGTTAGCTGTCAGCCCTCACTAACCACTCTCAAGAATAGATAGAGGAAAAGAAGTCATATTAAACAGAGCCAATGTCCTTCACTTCTTGCTTATGCAGCTGAGCTGTCCCATGGAAATTTGGAAAAAGAGTGGGCTGTACATTTGAAATTGTTCCCACACCCCAGCTGGCCTCATTTTTCTGCCGATCCCTCCATCCAATTAACCTCACAGTATAGTGGGAACACTAAAATCAATTCCAAGAGAGCCACTGTCCGCCTCTTCCATGGTACTCAGAGCTCCACACAGGACTCCTGGAATGGGAGCCAGTCTGATCCTGACTCACCACAGGCGCTTCCCTCTTCCCTCACGTAGCTCTGAGCCAGAGCCTTCTTCCTAGGGCCTACTGTTATTATAAAGGATTTAGTGGGCCCCAAAAATGGGTTAGATGTTGAACCAAGAGGAAAACACACATCTCCCTAAATGCAGAGTTAAGAGACACAAACATTAAATTATATGGAGATGGCCAAATACTCTACAAAAAAGACTGAAGAAGGAAATTCAGGCAGATTTGTAGCATTTCATATTAGAGAGACAGAATAGCAGAAGCTATCACAATATCAAACTTTCAAATGCTATCCAGACTTGTGAGTTGGGTTTAAAAATGACATAAAGTTTTCCATTTCAGCAAATCCAGATATCAAATTTTTCTGTAGACCCAATAAAATTTCCTTTGTCTAAAAAAGTATGACCAGGAAAATAACAAAAATATAGTTTTTGAAATTTGTTAACAGAGTTTAGAGCCCAATGTCACCCACAAACATTTGGAAATTCTTGCCAGCTTATTATTCCTTCAATGCATATTAGTAGGAATCTAGACAGTTGTCCCCAAATGCTCCAGTGTACAGGCCTTATCATTATCTCAATAAAAAAAAAACACAAAAAAACGATTTCATGCAATTTACAATATTTTTATCACTGTACATTCAATCAATATTGACAATAGAGTAGTTTTTTTAAATCTATTCCCTTTAATGGTATGAATTCTGTGACTAAAATAAGTTTCATCAAATAGCACAATATTTTTTTAACACATTAAATATGATTCTCCAAATCCTTATGCAATAGTGCTTGTATTTTGTTTTTTGTCTTAAGAGTTCTTATTCACGTTTTCTTTAGTGTGGGCATTGGGAAGGGAGAGCAGGGAACTAAATCAATTAAATGAAACACACACACTTAAAATTCTGTGACTATGGAAAAAAAAAAAAAGAGAAAACAATCATGCTAACCAAGGTGGAGAAAAATTTGTTTCTAAGACCTCTTCTAGCTCTAACTCTTTGGTTGATTTGATTCTCTGGAAAAAGCTATATAAATCTTGCTCCTCACTAATTTCTGAGCCTAATTTCCTTCCCATTCCATTCTCTAAGGCAAAAGTTTTTTAAAAAGTGGTTCTAAAATTAAATTAAAACAAATTCACTTTTAGGGTTTTTGTTTTAAATCTTGAAATGCCCTTTAATAGTGTTTTTATTGTTATTTTATGTTTTCTACTACGTTGTTTTTTTTCCTTTTTCTGCTTTCTTCAGTTTGGTTTTCAGTTAAGGACAGATAATGGGCCTTCTCAAGAGGAAAAGAAACATTCAGAGATTCAAAGTAAATGTAATATGTAACACAAAAAAGGGTCTATATTATGAAGATTATGAAGTTGTTTGAACTGAACAATTAAATTTAAAAATAATGTTAGATTTCCAGAAAAGATTTCTTTTTCTCTGTCCATTCTGGGAATAGAATAAGACATAAGACATGGCAACTTGATTATCATGAATGAGAATTCCAAAATATATACTCCCAAGTTTTTCCAGATGTGGCATAGCAGTGATCTTTTATACATTTACTACAGAAAACAATTCATTATATGGTACATTTATCTTGATGCCACCTGGGGGAACTTAGTGACCAGACCCTAAGCTCCAGAGGAAAACTTAACAGGAAATCAGCATTCTGAATAACACACAAAAGATACTGCTATTTCCAGACACTCCCAGAGTAAAATGAAAATATGCCAAGGCTTTCATATACATTTTACACAGTAATCTTAGGAAGAGGAAGAGAATTTAAAAAAAAAAAAAAAAGAGTGATAAAAATTTTAACTGTAAAAAAAAGTTTGGAATCATTTGGCTTAAAAGAACAGGGACCAAAATCGAATTATGGAAGTACTTATTGTCCTTTAGCTCTTTTTAGTTTCACAGTACACTTAGAATTGTCTGACTTTCACTTAGTCACTGCTCGAGAAGGAAATAAGTTTTGTCTAAATCTGAGAACTGAGTCCAAAATGTACAGGTCAATAAATTATTTTCTACAGAAAGAATGAAAACTGACAGAGTGTTATTTATATCCTTGTTTTAGCCCTATTATTGTAAAATTCTCCGGAAAACACTTTCAGATAAATTCTGAAAACTCTGATTTATAGGTTTTTCAACAAAACGATAATGGTACAATTAACTCAGAGCATATTATCACAGTCATATTCCCAAACCACTGCAATTTTCTCAAAAGTACTTACTTCTGATGAGTTCATCATCTGAATAATTTCCCCAGATGAACTGGTCTTGCATCTCTCCATGTGTGAAGCACCTATTGGTGGCTTGAGTTATATCTCTCTCAGTATTTTCTTTTGCACATTTATCTGAATAAAAAATATATATATATATATATTTATTATCATTAAATGTTGCATATCTTTCTCATTTTATAGATTATTTTTTCTAAATGCTTCTCTAAGTCTGCCAAAATTTAAGAAAATGGGAGCAGTATATCTATTGGCTGTTGCATACATATTGACTCAATTACTTATTTATTAAGCACCTACTACATGCCTAGCATTGAAGAAACAGAGATGTTTACAATAAAAATAATCTGTCAAGATTACCTTAAACAAATCATTGGAACATGGCAAGTGATCTGCCATGACAGAGAAATGTGGAAAGGTTACATCAAGGATGAAAATGAATAAGTCCTTACATGTAGAGGGTGGGAGTAGCAGGGAAAGCACCAAAGGAGAAGAGACTCCAATGGTGGGTAGAAATGAAAGACTGAAGTTGAATGAGAATTGAGGAGGTACAGAGTTATCTTTATAGAAACTTGGGAAAGAGTCAAGGATTATGTTATAAATTCTCAGAGAGGAAGGGTGTTTAGGATGAGGGATCTATACGGGGTTCTAAGGGGGAAAGCCAGTAAGTAAGGAAAAGGAACAGCTTATTGGAACCATAACTCAAGCAAAAAGTAAACTATAACACAATGTATGTTATGAGAGGTCCAGGGCACTAAAGGTGTTCAATGGTCTTTAAAATATTAGAGGGAATTCTAGAAGTAGAGATGGGAGAAAAGCCATTCCAGGTGGAAAAAGTGTGGGCAAACTCCAATAGCAGAACTGGGCAACGGTTCCAACTCTGGGGTGAAGTACTTTACGAGGGATTAGGAGATAAGATAGTAAAGGTCTGAATAGACATAGAATGGGTATTTTAATGTTAAGGTGAGAAATCTGGATCTAATTTAAAAGCAAGATAAGTAAGCAAAAGTAGCCATTAAAGCTTTATGAATTTCCCAATCAGAGCTATGCATTAGGAAGATTAATAAATTTGTATACACTAGTGGTCCTGAATCCTGACTGCACTTTAACTCACTCTGGTGGCTTCTTAAAAAACAGATTTCTAAGCCCAATCACCAAAGATTCTATTTCAATTTAGGGCAGGAGTGCTTAGGTGATTCCACTGCACTTACATCCTTGAGAACCACTGGAGAATGGGACTAACAGGGAGAAAATAGTAATGGGGGGGAAAAGGAGACTTGGAATAGTCCAGGTGGAAGTTGCTGAGAATTTAATCAACTGGATAATAATATGGGAAAGGGGGTAGATGTGAAAAAATAACTAGAGGTTTGTTTGCAGATAATCAGGAAGGTGGGATTAGAAATGACTGAGTTCTCTTAGTGTGGATTTGACTGAGGAACCGTGGAGACCAGGAAAATAATTTATTAAATATATATATATATATAGACACACACACACACACACACACACACACACACAAACAGTAGATGTTTAGGCAGTGACCTAGGCAATGGAGATACAAAGAATTAGGAGATGCAACCTAGGCCTTCATGGAATTTACAGTCTAGTGGATGAGTTTAGTGTTGGACACTTGAATTTGCAAATCACAAATGAAGTTATAGCTAGAAACAGTCATCTTCCTAAACTTGATTGCTAAAGCCGTCCAAATGACTAGGATGACCAAAGAGTGAATATGTGAAAAGAAGTGTATCAAGTGGGGTATGCACAATTAGAAAAGATCAAAGAAGGAAGAGAAGCTAGATGATGTCAAGCCATGGAAGCAGAAAATAGATTTAAACAGAAATTGTTAGTCAACTGTATTAACATTTCCATTGGGAGGAAAAATTTCTGCACATGTACCATGAAGATTTCACAATTGAAAAATTCTGACATGAAACACATTTTAACACATGGAAATAGAGGAACACCAATGTAGGACTAAATCCAGAGGCTAAAAACTCCAAAAAAATAGGCTCTTCAATGCTTAGTGTTTTTAGAAAGCAAATTCATATTCAGATAGCAGTAAAATATAAAACAGAAGCATGCTAAACCAGTATGTTCTAGATTTATGTAACATTTACTCAGCATTATCACAGAGAAATGTAATTTTCCTGAGATGTGTTATTTTCAATTAAAATCTTTACTTTTTTAAACAACTCCAGATATCTTTCCATTGCTAGTCAACTCAAGGCCTTTCTGAGATTATCAACAGAAAAGACTCAGAAAAGACTTTTATATAAACTCACTCATACACGTGAAATCTCTCAGGAGCAGTCAGTCCAACATTACTTGCTTCTACTGTTATGTAGCTGACTGCCGCCAGGTGTCATGCTAGTAGGCTTAATTCAATTAGTAACTTTAATTGAAGCTGAATGAATTAATTATATAATTTTGAGCTGTTCATGTATAATTCCATTAAAATTAATTCATGATACCAGGGCATTACGAAGCATTGCTGACTAAAAGAAAATAGGTATGAATAAAGCCTCTAGACACACTTGACTTACATTTGAATCATGTCCAATACTCAAGTGCTAAACAGAGGACCTCTCAATTCTCCAGTGAGTAAATGAAATTGTCACACAGATTTAGGAGTGACCCTCTATTAAGAGGAAAATAAAGTTCTTAATGCTCTAAATATTTATTAAGAAACAGCTTAATGTGTTGGTTTTTTTTCAGTTTCCTTATTTGTGAAATTCTAGGATTAGCTGATCCCAGAATCCTTCTCAAATTAAAATCTACCATTCTCATTCTCTATCTTATTATGTTCAAGAAATAATAAATTCTATGTGATTATCACTAAATCACAATCATCAGTCTAACCAACTCTGCCTCCTTTGAAAACTAAATGTCTTGGCTCAAAATTTGGTGTCAGGCTTTTGCTATAATCCACAGCACTCAGCCCAAAGCAAGGCTCAGAAGAGATTCCATGTAGAAAATTTAAATTGGCCATTGCCAATTCTCCAGTCTGTAAACTAAACTTCTGTGACCATTTGGCTGTTCTATGACTTTCTAATACATGTTCATTATTTTATGAACATCTCTTTAATATTTAAGAAATATCTATATGGCAGCCTCATAAATGGTGCACAGTTACATCTAACATTGAAGAAATGCATGGAGAGCGAGCAAGATTTAATTGGTAAACAACTGTAAGATGGGCACCATGACGTCCAGTCACAGAACCAACCTTACTACAACTTCCAATAGGTTAGGTCAGCCACTACTCATTACAATGACAAAAGAGTAAGTTTCTGATAGCAAATTTCTATGATCACTGTAGGTTTGCTGTCATTTTTGTATTACAGAAGCAGAGACCACAGCCGTTCCAGTTTAATCAGTTCCTCTCTGGATCTATGGACATTTATAGTTGCAAAACAATTACCAGCTGGGCCTAAAAGACAAATCCTGGAGGCAAGCAAGTAATTTCAATGATGCATGAAATCAGTCTATACCTTTCTACAAAATTTCTATATATACATCCAACAAGCATTCCTATCCAACTTAGCAATTTTCTCTTAAAAGGAAGATTTCATCATCTAATTAGACTGTTCTAGGCCAATAGTTCTTTTTGGCTTTTTTTTTCTTGTAGCACTTTTTTTGTTAATTTATCTTTATTGTTGGAAGTATTACAGATATCCCCTTTTTCTCCCATTGATTCCCCCCCACCCAACTTCTGCCCCCCCCACCTTCTCCATATTATTGTCTGTGTCCATGGGTTATGCATATATGCATATAAGTTCTTTGATTAATCTCCCCTCACACACTTCTCCTCCCCAGCTTTCCACCTTCCCTCTGAAACTCGTCAGTTGGTTCCATGCTTCTATGTCTCTGGATCTATTTTGTGCTCTTCATGCATAAAGATGCACAGGTTCTAACATCAGAGGTCTCAATTTGGATGGTGTGGGGTAAAGGGGATGTCATTATCATATGGCCAGGTTATATGTGGGTCACTGTTCTAAGTAAGCTCTTCTGTACTAAACAATTTAAAGAAAACTTAGAAGAGCCTATCAAATATTGATATATAGACCTTGTTTCTCATCACTGTCACAGTATTCCAAGTAATCAGAAAATACAATTTTATCTAATGAGATATTTAGTTCTATCTCCATGTCAGCTCAACTATAAGAGTACAAAACCTGAATTATACATAATTCTAATCAGTTGTACTAATAGAGGAATATATGTTTTAGATATTAAAATAAAAAGTGAAGACGCTTTAAAAACAGCACTAGACCAAAGTATCCATTGGGCATTTGCTTCTGAAAGGCTAGTTCCCAGGCATTCTAGTGTGCCTACTCTAAACACAGAAGTGCACAAGAATCTTTGGATAAAGAAAAAAAGCTTTGTCCCTGTAACAAATCCTCTAGCTGGGAAAACCAAACATAGCTATGAAACAATCAAGCACCTACAAAAACAAAAGATAATGAAAACTGCCCTGGGTCATAATTCTGGCTCAAAGACTCACCAGCTGGTGAAGAGGGCTGGGCCTCATTCTCTTCAACGGGAAATGAGGGCATTGAGCTGGATGCTTGCCGAGGCCTTTTTTGGCTCTAAAATTCCGTAAATCTGACTCTGCACAAGATCTAAACAACAGAGTCAAACTTCATATCCATACTGCAAGGGTATTTAGAATGGAGTAGAAGGAATCATTGAAAAGCCTATGTAAGGCATTGGATTTGAGTTAAAAGTGACAAGCATGAATTAAGCAAAAGAATCAAAGAAAAAGAGTTCTAAATGATGGATTTAAATACAATGTGCCCTATTCAGAAATGACTATCTTACAGGATCAATACTCTTTATTTTTTGCTATTTTTCTAAAGACGGGCATAAATGGTGAGAAGCAATCTCTTTCCAATCTCGATTATTCTTGCAGGAGAATGAGAAAGATTCAGGTACATAGAATTTCCATTTAATTGAAAATTCTATAATATATTACCTAGTTAGCATTACCCAAATTTAAAACTTTGAGAATTTCACTTATCCCAGACAGCTGGGGAATAAAATACTTGAAAGGTTATTAACAGAGAAAAATCTAAGAGCATTTGAAATAAGTAAATTGGATAGTAATATGTGTAAAATATTATCTGTCATACAATACTCAGCTGGTATGTGGCTATTAAATAAATATAAATAAAAAATAAAATACTTCCTTTTGTTGAAATACTTTAATGAATTTTTGCAATTACAGTATTAGCAATTTTCAAAGGACTTTAACATATTTGATCTTCAGAACTATGAATAAGGAGGAAAATATTAGATTAATTTTGCTGATGAGATTACAAAGGTGGGTCTCAGAGATAGGTACTCAGTTGGAAACAGGATGTTAAAATCCAGAGTTGGAAAGGATCTTAGAGTTCAGCTAATTTAATATCCTACCCATTATAGAAAGTCCCACTGAAATGCTCAGCCCTTCCCCAAAATTATAAGGAAAGGAAATACATTGTATTCTTGGTCAGTTGGTTCATTAGAAAATTATTCTTCATTTTGAACATAAATCTGTTGTCAGGTAATTTGGAACTAGTCCCAGTTCTGCCCATTGTAGTGAAATAGTAAACTAAACTTTTCTGTAAGACATCCAAGCAAATATATTATCTCGATAGCTAAATCGAGTTTTTACAACTATACCTACATCATAAGGTGGGTGTGGAAAGAAATAGAATCACACCTGGAAAGCAGAATGTCTTGTATGTAATAAAGGCTTGTTGACACTTGCTGTTATTAAGTGATACTGCAATAAGTGTTACAGGGGAGACGATGAGGAGACCTCTGCTGTTGTCTTCTTGAGGGAAAGATTTCAATCAAGGGACAAAGTGTAGAAAAGCAAGCAAGAATTTATTGGCTGCAGCAAAAGTACACTTAGGACAATGAAACAAGGAAGGACATAGAAGAAGCAACAGAAGAGCCTAGGCTGGGCTGCTCTGGCTCACTGGGAAGTCAGAGAAAAGGAGAAAATGCACACCTTGGAGACACGTTCCGGGTGGAACTGCTCCTGCCCATTGCTCCCCAGGTTGCAAATCTCACTGGGTCCCTTAGATGGAAGAAGAGAGAAGGAGAAGGTACTAGCATGCTCCCCTGGGAGGCAGGGAAGTGAGGTGAGAGCGCTGGGTCCTTTGTCCTGAGCATTTCTCTCTTGCAGGCAGGAAATCTTAGGAGAGGTCTCAGGGGAATGTCTCAACAGAACATTCATCAGCTTTCCAGGTGTGCTCTTTCAGGGTCCTGGTCTCCACTGATTGGTTGGTGCCAGGGCAGGGGGTCATTAGTCAATGTAGCTGGTCCTGAGGTAGCCACAATACCACTTGTCCAGTTTCACTGCCTATCTGGGCTTGGAGCTAAAACACAACTGATGCCTAGATGTTATCTTTAGGGAGGAATGCTCAGGGGGGTCTAAACTGCATGACCAACAATATGCTAGGGGAGGATAGATTACCCTAGGGAAAAAGTTCTTGTTTTCCCAGTTTAGCCCCTTGCTAGGCAGCCAGGACTTCCTGCTCTGGTGAGTTTCTGTACCCTAATTTCTGTACCTGGGTTTCTGTACCTGGCCCATCTAACACAAACCACTTACTCTCAAGTGTCCTTGGTTTAGGAAAGATAGGATTTACGCGTTGGCTTCAAAATGCTGTTTAACAATCTGTCTCAGTTTCCCTATTCCACTTGTCCTGGAATTTTCCTAGATTCTTACTACGCTATAACATTAGCACCTTTTTAAAACCTACTATAAATTTATCAGCGAGAGGCTGTTGAGGGCAGTATCTATTCCATAATCCCTAAGTAAAAAAACAAGCAAGAAATCTGTTTCCAGACTGAATATAAGGAAAACAATCTTCCTCCAAGAAGCTGTATATTATTTTTTCTCTTACGGACAATGAAAACCATATTAAAGAAAACACTTCATTTTGACTCAAATTTACAGACAAAACTGACTAGGTGGGTTTGACTCTACAATCTAAATTTGTACATTTTGATATTCCCTCAGTTTGAATATCCTAGGCTACCTATATTTTCATTATTCTGTTTTCATCTTTTTTAAAAATGTAGTCTTATACATCACCTCAAATATTTGATGTTAACCTAGGACAGATCATACATGTGTCATCTACATAATATGTATACTCTTCTTGTTATGCAATCTATATTCATATCTCTTTTATCTGTAAACAAAATTGCTTTAAACAATTACATTTTTACTCTTCCATTCAAATATCATCATTATTTCAGATGATCCATGTGTATTCTTGTTTATGAAATCTGAAGCTATCTGAGATCAAAATCTTTGGGAAAATCCTTTTAAAAACTCTGGGTCTGCATTTCCCAGAGGCTCAAAACAATGTGGAAATCTACAAATGCTTCCTAAATGTAACCTTTAAAAAACCAAAGATAGGGCAGTGTTCAGGAAAACCTGAGGCTCTGGAATTTTACTTCACTGATAAAAAAAGTTCCCCAAGCCAAATGACCTTTAATAAAACCTACCTGCTCTGTTTAATGTTTTAAAACAGATTAAAATCTCATTGTCCAAAAAACATGTTGAGATAATCAAAGCATTTTTTTTCTGAATTTTTAAAAATATATATTTTATTGATTTCAGAGAGAAGGAGAGGGAGAAAGAGAAACATCAATGAGAGGGTCATTGATCGGCTGCCTCCTGCAACCCGGGCATGTGCCCTGACCAGGAATTGAACCGTGATCTCCAGGTTCATGGGTCAACACTCAACCACTGACCCACACCGGCTGGGCTCAAAGCATTTTTAAAAGCTGAATAAGCATATGCATAAAATTTCATAATTTTATAAATATAAGAAAGTTATTGTATAATCACAGATATACTATAAATGTTAATGAATTAAATGCTTAAATCAATGTAATTTAATCAATTATTTTTACCAATATTTTGAAAAATAAGACCACAAAATCTAAAATGCATTTCTTCAAAGGGCTTCATATGCTTTTAAAAGCTTATTGTGCTCTGGCTGGTGTGGTTCAGTTGGATGGAGCATCATCCATACACCAAAAGGTCTAGGGTTCTATTCCCAGTCAGGGCACAAACCCAGGTTGCTGGTTCAATCCCCAGTCGGGGTGTATATGGGCGGCAACCAATGGATGTTTCTCTCTTACATCCTCACATCATTGTTTCCTGCTCTCCCTCCTCTCTCTCTAAAATCAATAAAAAACATCCTTGGGTAAGGATTAAAAAAAAAAAAAATGAATAAATAAAAGCTTATGGTGTGATAGATCCAAAAGAATAAAAAAAAAAATGACTTGGACTCAGCTAGTTTACAGGTTGAGAGTGAGTAAAGAAGAGTGGATTTGCTGTGTGTACAGCAAAGTGGAAAATAACTGCAAAAATTATATACATATGCAACTGACTATGAATATGAATACGATAAGGTATAAAATGCAGTATTAGTTTAAATAATATCTCAATAAACAAGGGCTCTAAATAAATTGGGGGGGGGATTAGGCACTTTCTACTTCAAAAACATTAGTGGGAAAGTTAGGTGACAGCAGGCTGATACTGGGGAACAAGACACACTATGTCAGTCATCTAAATCCCTTGTACCTTTTGATAATGGGGAAGAGCACCTAATAAGAGTAAAGCCACAGTTGTTTAATAATTATTCACCTTGCTATCTATAGATAAAAAACTGGAGGATGAAACAAGGCTGTAAAAAGATAAGATGCCTTAGTGGGTCCATTACTCAGAAAAGAAATACATTTTGAGGGAAGACCAAGGACAGGATACACTTTGATTTGGTTGCTGTGCCCAGACCCTGACCTCCTCTAGGAGTTTACCTCAGGAATGCTTACCACTCTTTGGTCCCAGGAACCTGCTGAGTTGTAACACTATAATTAGCCATCTGGTTATAGGACTTTGAGCTCCTGAAGGCCGGACTGCAGACCTCCCTCCCCTTTCTCTGTTATACTTCTAGCTTGCAGCTGCATGTAGCTATCTTCTCCCTCACTACTATAAAATCAGCCAAATGGCAAGGGGTGCTCAGAGAACTTCCAGGGTGACTGACTGCTCTCCCATTTTTGCCAGCAATAACAGAATAAACGCTCACATATGATTCAACCCTGTCTCTGCTTAATTTGGCTCAAGTAGTGACAGGGGGCCTCAGACCCCTTGAGTCCGGCTTCACTTTTACATATAAATCTAAGCTTCCTTAACTTAAATATATTTTTTCAGGGTGACTGACCCTGAGGCATATTAAACTCCTGCCCTCAGTTGTGCTCTTTCTACCAACAAGTATACTCATGCTAAAACCAAACACTCACTGGTTCATGGAATTTGGACTTACATAGGCTCATAAAGGTCTCTTAGCCCAATCTGATAACATGAAATAAGATAAAAACATTCAATATTCAACATCTCCAAGAATAAGCCAAGGAGAGTAGGCATGAATACTTTCAGGAATAGGGAAAGAGTTTCAGAAGACAGTTTATTCCAGTTTGGGACTACTTATTCAAAGATTTTCCTCACAATCATCTAAAATGTACTTCCTATAATTTTCACTGGTTCACCATATTTTGCTTTTTGCAATTCAAAGTCTAATCTTCCCTCTGTGTAACAGTGTCACATTGGAAAAGATCTTCTGTTTTTGTCTATCTTCTTTGTTAAATACCCTCAATTAGATCCATGGTTTTTCAGAGCCTTCACATTCTATTCACTCTTATAGGCATGACAGTCTTCTTACTCTTGTCTAGAAAGCTATCATGACAGTCTCCTTAATGATTGCTTAAATCCAGAAGCCACATTTATGGCAGTTCCCTTTCTTAGCAGTCAACCCTATTACCAAAAGAAACTGAGGACTCTGCCATCTTCCCCTTTTTAAAATGATGATACACATCCTTCTTTAGATCACTGTTAAAAGTACCACAATTTTAAAAACTTTCATTACCTTTCAGTTATACCAAGTGATTTTATCAAGAATGCTTTCTTTCCCTCTGGTTAACAAGAATGAAGGCCAATGGAAATCAAAGTGAACCAAAGGGGATTAATCTGTAAAGGCATTTCAAAGGTGTGATTTTAAATCTTATCACAAATAAGGTAATGATAAGAGAATTACAAGTATATTGAAATTTATATCTTAGACTTCAGAATGATGAATATAGATTGGAAGTCAGGGGATATATCCTTACTGGTAATTTTTCTAAGGGCCAAAACTGGGAGCCCCTCATTTAACTCACTAACTCAGCCTCTTGCCTTCTGGACCATCTCTCTGGAACACTGTCTGCTCTGGATTCTCTTTAAGACCAGCAACCCATTCTGGTTCTGTAATCTGGCTCAGTCACCTCCAGAAGGATAACTTGTAAATCCATTACCCTTGCCCTGATTCCTGTCCTGACCTACAGATTTAAAGTTTCAATTTTACATGAATATATCTTCAGCAAAATCAACATTTCCTAAAATTCATCTCCACTACTCTTCTGCCCCTGCCTATTTCTCCAACTGTGTTCTATATCTTGGTCAATGGTATTCACAGAATCATTTTTTAACTCTGTTTTCCCCTTATGTCCCCTGCCCTAACATAATCAAGTACCACATCCTGCTAGTTACAACTTCCCAATTTCTCTCAAATCTGTACTTCCTTTTCCATACCCACTACAAGTGCTCCAATCTTCTTCTCCTCCAACCACAAATACTTTCCTAACACAAAGATTGAATACATTACTCTTCAGTTCAAGTATTTTGCATATTGATGAAAAACAGATACAGTTTATTTTACCATTGTACATATATTAATGTGGTAACTCCTATACCTTTTTCATGCTCCATAATTTCATCTTATAGTTCAGTAAGAGATAAATAGTAAAAACTCTCAGAAAAGCTTACTAAAGATCCTGCAATTTTTTGAGTGATGGGAGAAGTAAGAACAGTGTAGGTCTGTATTCCTAGAGACCCAAAAGAGCAAGGGCTGACCCACCATGAAAAAAGAGAAGGACTACATCTTAGAACAGAAGAAGCCATGAGAGGAAGCTGATTCCTTTGTACGCTGCCACCTACCTACACAGAGCTTGTCACCTGATCAACCACAAGTTGCCTGCCTTATTTTTAGTGCTCAACTCTGCATAATCAAACCAAAAACACTTATAAACCCTTCAGCTGGGGCCACTAGAAGCCCAACCCAGACAAAACCAACTTATTTTTGCCATCCTGAGAGTCTCTTTCAACCTCTAATTTGATATGCTCCATTTTGTACCAGTCAGCTGGCAACTGGCCATAAACTAATCTGTCATTCGGTTTTTCTAGTAATCGTGAATTGATACTTAGAGAAGGGATTACAATTTAATTTGGCATATATTTATATCTCATCCTCTCTCTCACCTAGTTTATAAATTCCTTGTGAGCAAAACTACGTATTAAACATTTTTAATCTTCACAAGACTTTGTACATGGTAGGTACACAAATATTCTTGACGGGGTTTCTCCTTCAAATAAATGCGTTGATAATAAATTATATGTGCTAGCATGAAAAGTTATTTCAGATTTTATTCCTGAAGCTACTAAAAAACATCAGGCACAAAATCACATGTATATGAATCATCTTACTTCAAATCATATGGGTGTGAATCTGAAACCAGAAGTATACTGCAAGTAGAAACCACAAACAAAATTAATGTTAAAATAACTTTTCATAGTTCCTACTTAGTGAACCCTAACTAATTAGAATTAGAATCTAAAAAACATAACTCAATCTCAAAACTTAAGGCTGAAAGCTTACCTCCTTGAGAATATGTCTGCTAATGTTAAAAAATATATATGAAAGGTTTAAGTAACTTCAGTAAAGTGTTAATGGCAAAAGGGGTCAGAGAGGAAACAGAGCATAAAGGAGAGAGGGAGAAGGAGGGGGGAGGGGGGGAGGGGGGGAGGGGGGGGAGGGGGAGGGGGAAGGGGGAGAGAGAGGCATCCAAAATACTAGTACACAAGCATCGACTAATCAAGACACAGGACGGGCTGCAGCATCTTTAATCCTAATTAAACAAGTTGCTGAAGTTAAATTGTCCACATCTAGAATCTAGTCAGTGCTGAATCGGTGCTCCCTTAATACAAACTGAATACAGATTTTTGGAAATAAAAACATAAAAATCACATCCCCTGCCTTTACACAGTAGAATAATTATACTTAGAAAGACAATTTGGTTGGTTTCTCTCTTTTGTTTGTTGTTGTTCTACTAATTTTCCATTTGCAAACGACATAATTTTAGATTGTGTCAATTTATGTTTCCATATTTTCCCCTAATCTTTTATTATTATAAAAATACAATGTTACTGCTCTGGCCAGTGTGGCTCAACTGGTTGAGCATTATCCCATGTACTTAAAGGTCACCAGTTCTATTCCCTGTCAGGGCACATAGCCAGGTTGAGGGTTCAATCCCTAGTGGGGGTGTGTGCAGAAGGCAATCAGATGATGTTTCTCTCTCACATCAATGTTTCTCTCTCTCTCCCTCTCCCTTCCTCTCTCTCTAAAATCAATAAAAACATATTTTTTAAAAAATACAATGCTACTAAAATAACTGCACTGTTATTAGACCTTTCCATGAAATCACTTCAACAAAATCCAGGAAATAAAGTTAAAAGAAACAGGAAAGGCCCTTACACACACAAAAGGACATTCCACAGCTTCCCCAGGAGCCCTGTAAAGGTCACATAATTATATATATTAAATCCTTGAATGAAAACTAACCAAACAAGGTCAGCAAGGCATGATTCTTCCTGGCCAGAAATCTTAACCCACTGCACTTCTGGTTCCTTTGGCTCCCAAAACAGCCTGAAACACAAGATCAATTAGTACATACACACTCTTCCCACATATGCATGACCCTCCTCCCTTGTCCCCCAACTGCTACCACTCTGCCAACCTACAACCCTGCAAATTGCAAAAATCCATTCTAATTTCTATTCCTAAGCTCCTGTATGCTCCTTGCTGAGAAAGGCAATCGTACTGTGTCCACTAAAAAGTCATACCACTCATTCTTAGCTAAGTCCTCAATGTTACTGAGCAGCCCTTTTGTTTGCCCCAGATTGAATCCCTCCTGAATTCTTCATTCTTCCAGATCTTTTCTACACATCTTAAATTTCTTGACTTATCCTAACCCCCTTCAATATTCTTTTTCATATCAAATTTCCTCTAGACTACCGCTCATCCTTTTCTCCCATCCCTAGTTCAAAGGGGAACATTCCCAACTTTCCTAAGAATCCCACTCCTTCCCAGAACTCTACTCTTTCAATTAAAAATACTTACCACACCATCACTCAACCTGGTGCACTTTCCCCTTTAATCTCTCTCTATCCCTAGCTTTCTTTCCATTGTGTGATGAGCAAGCTCAAAATCCACACATCCAAAAGAAGCCTTCTATACAGCTTGTTTCTTCCTTAACAGAACAACTCTTCTCGTCTTCCATAACCACTAAATAGACTGTGATCAATCCTAATAGACTATTTTTCTGTATTCTTTTCCTTCTCCGTCCTAAGTTATAGTCATTACTCCAAATTTGGTCCTCAGTCCTTTCTCACTCTAGTTCAAGACCATCAGCTATCTGAATTCTTCCTCTTGATCTTAACCCTCACCACACTCCTAGTTACAAACTCCCTTTCTCCATGGCCTACTTGTTATCATGGCTACAGTAACTTCTGTGGAATTGTAGATAAAAAGGTGCCATATGCTAAACCTGACAAGCTCAGGGAAGGCCTGCATGGTGGTCTTGCAAACTCAGAGACCTAAAGTAACCAAAAAGGGTGGTTTGAAATTAAAACATTTTTAAACTAACAGAAGTCTATGGTGGGTAGTCATGTCCTAAGGTTGTATTTTTCCCTGAACAAAGGAAAATCTTCACCTTAACTAAACCAGTCCCTTTTCTTTTTGCATCTGAGATAACATACCTGATTAACATACCTTTGCAAAACAAAGTAATTTCCCCTTTTCCCCCAAGGCCCTCAAAGCTTAGAGCTGAGACCACAAACAGCCCCTCATTATCGTTATCATGTTAATTGTTGACTGATAACTATCCCACACCCACCTAAGTAAAAGAAGCTATCATTTTACTTTGTATCCAATCCCAGAGACAACCCCTGCTATAGTGTTGCTTTCTCCCCCCTCCCTAAATGTGTCTCCAATAGATTTCATGTAACCCGCTATGTCTCCTCTTTTGATTGTAATCTATAAAGCAAGGTGAAAAACTGTCATTCTCTAGAGCATTATCTCAATCCATTGAGATTCTCTTCCTGGCAAGTGTAGACAGTTTGGCTCAAACTCACAAAAATTCTTCACAGGTTTGAATGTTTCTTTCATTAACAAAACCAAGATAATTAAAAGAAAATCAATAGCTACTGCTACATTTCCACTCAAGGTGAAAAGCAAACCTACAGATTACCTTAAACTTCTACCTTTTCACCATCTCCCATATTAAATACATTGCCCAACCATATTAATTCAATTCAATATGATTTGGATACTGTGATGGTTTTAGGTAATTGAAAGGTGGATAACTAAAAATCAATGCCCTCTGGGGGCTCTCACAGCTAGGTAGAGCTCTATCCTACTTTTGCTATTGTTCTTAAATCTGGTTTCTCAATTCCAGTCCTGATGGTGTTGCCCTAGGTCCTCTATTTTTTTGTCAGGCTATTGTAACATCCTCCTGAATAATCACTGCCTTACTCTTACACCCTCCAAAATCATCCCTTGAATTGCCACCAGTTTTATTTTCTTAAAAGCCCCATCTGGGTCCTGTCTTTCTGATTCAAGAACTTTTACGAGCTTACCTACCACTTTGTCTAGGGAAAGAATATGCCAACTCCTTGGCAGAGGAATCAAGGCCATCCTCAAAATGACTTTAACCTATCTTTACAACTTTATCTCCTTCTCTGTTCCTTCATACAGCCCACACAACTTCTTAGTGAAGTATTTAGCCTTCTGTAATAATCCCCTCCAAGCCTTGCTTTTGATTATCCATCTCCACAGAGCTGAGTCCTATGACCATGCTTCTTGGTCAGATTCAAATCAAATATTTTCTTTGAGAGTTTTTTCAAATGGCCCAGGTAGAGATGATGTCTCTCCCATGTTCTGCCATCACACTTTCTTTGTGCCTCTATTATAGCACCGATCAGTCTACTTTGTATTATAGGTACATGAATGTATGCGTTTCTCCCATCATCCTGCAAGCCCCAGATTTCACTCATCAATCTGTTTCTCTCGGTACTTGTTATCTATCAGGGTTCATTCATTCATTCATTCATTCCCCCCCCACTATATATGTGTGTGTGTGTGTGTGTGTGTATAATGACATTTACACAGCATCTCAGCATCTCAGTAGGACAGAAATAAACAATGTAAAGAGAGACATAGTGATGAAAACCAGTACTAAAATTAAACCTCTATATACAAGTGCCCTGAATTACAAACAC
The DNA here is from genome assembly GCF_054644295.1 of Miniopterus natalensis. NCBI lineage: Eukaryota > Metazoa > Chordata > Mammalia > Chiroptera > Miniopteridae > Miniopterus > Miniopterus natalensis. The sequence goes on from NC_142090.1 coordinate 29,694,460, forward strand.
TCAGATAAATGCTTTTCCTATTCCCATCCTTCACCCTGACCTTGACAAAACTGTTTCTTTTCATTGCCATTTGCTACACTGACTCACACTTGTTCTAGATAGCAATCAAGCCCTCCATTTACCCAATCATGTATTCCACAAATATATATTAGGACCTGTTTTGAGGTTAGTAGTGCTACCTACCTAACTCAAGATTTTACCCCATCATCTACTTCCTTAACATGTGAGCTGCCAGATCAGCTCATACCATGTTATCCCCTAGAACTTTTTTCACAGTTCTCAGCTCAAAGAGTTCAACCTTTCCAAATGCTTTCTTAAATGTATAGGCATCTTATTTAATCACTTCCTTCTTCCCACCTCCCCCTCTTAGTTTTCCCCAGCTGCACCCTTTTCTTACTCACACGATTCTTTTTCTTAGCAAAAAGAAAATGAATATGCTTAGCTGATAAGCCTTGCACTTCTATAACTGAACTTATAAAATACACATTAGTTCTTTTAGACATAGAAAGGAATTGGGGGTGTAAGTTCTAAGGTACTTAAAAATGTCGCTAAATTATCTTCCAAATCTAGACACGTTTCTATAGTTTTCTAATTAAGCCTGCCCTTGCTCAAGCTCCTATATTCAAAAGTGTTTCAAAACAGTTTCTATTCAACTTAGTTTTATTTTTGGTTATTCATATTTGGTTGCCAGTATTATGTTCTCTACGATTTATCATTGTAAACATATGAAACTTAATAAAATTTAATTTCAACAATCTTTTGAGATTTACTATGGAACTAAATATAATTTATCACTGTTTCTATGAGAAAAGATAATCCAGGTTCCAAAAATCCAACTCACAAATGACCACAACTCATGTGCAAATTAAGGACTTCTTTCCTTATTATGCCATAATACTGGGATCACCAAAGAGAAGTATAGGAGGGCAGAACAAGAATATCGACTGAGGTGGTAGAAGGAACAAATAACAAATCTATTTATTTACTTACTTTTATCTCATTCTTTTTAATTTTTATTTCTGTATATTTTGCTAATGTTCCAAATATGTTCATATTCAGTACATATAATTTTGAAAAGAAACTTTTTTGAGGATGAATACTCAGAACTATTTTTTTTTAAATTAGAGTATGTGATGAAAGTGCTGGAGTTTGCACTAATAGAAAATATACTTACCTGCAATGATATGATTTAAAGTTTGGAACTTGAAAAGGGGACTTTTTAAAAGCTTTTTGAAGCTTGTCTACTTTAAAAAAAAAAAAAAATGTATGAAGCTAGCATGTCTTTCTACAGATAAAAGCCTCTAACACAATGATTATCAAGGGGAAATAAAGAGCACCTGCAACTTGTAAAACAATGCAGATTTCTGAGTATTACACCAGGAGATTCAGAGCCAACAATGCCAGTGGCCTTGAGAAATTAGGGTAGTATCTCAACATTATTGACATTCTGTGCCAGATCATTCTTTGTTGTGAGGGGCTGTCCTGCCCTGTGCACTGTAAGATGTTTTGCATTATCCCTGACCTCTACCCACTAGGTGCCAGAAGCAACCACCTCATTCCCTGTTATGACCACAAAACATGTTTCCAGACTTTGCCAATTATCTTCTAGAGGGCATAATCTTCCCCAATTGAGAACCAGAGACCAAATATGACACACTTTGAGAAATACCACCCTTAATCAAATGGATAAAATATGATAAAAGAATATGGATATTATAAGCATAAATTGGAGAAAGTGAAATAAACAGCCTTCTCATAAAGGAAATCTGATTAACCACTATAAATTCCTGACAACTCAGCTAAACTTCTAAGTCAAATCTCTTCCCATGTAATTTCAACTTGAAGATTTTCTCCCTAGTTTCCATTTTAAATTATTTTTAATTAACTTCACTGGTATTTTGCATCCTGCTACGAAAAGGCTGCCTAATAATCTCAGAGGACTCTCCCAGGAGAAAAGAATGCATTAAATCACACATTATCACATTAAAGTATATTCCAGCACTCCAGTCCAACAGTCTCAGTCTTGACAAATGCAATGAGGTGGGGGTGGGGTGTGCAGGGATGGGAACAAGCTCAAGTGATTCACAGTACCCAAACCCCATTATCTTTAATTCATCCATCTGTAGGAAAAAGTTGTATTGATTCTCTGCCTCAAACACATTTATCACAATGACATATAATATACTTTACAATTTGTGCTTCCACCCTGATTTCCAGTGACTGTGTATGAGACCTTGGGCAAGTCACTTAAGTTCTCTGGGTATCCTTTCCAAAAAATGGGCCAGTTAAACTAAATTATTTCTAGAGATCCTTCTAGTTAAAAGTTGCAAATTTACAAGTGAATCACTTAATTAAAAGGCCCTTTCAACTATATGGATTCTAGTAACTATAGCACACAAAAAATACAAATACTTGTATTTTCAGTATTGATAACAGTGAATTTTAAGATGCTTAATCCAAAAAGTAAAAATTAGATGGACCATGTTTACACGATCCATTCTCTCTTAAAACAAAAATAAACTTGACCCAAATTGTCCTTCACCTATCAAGATACTTATGTAGGTACTTTGCATAAGCCCACAAATCAAGTCAGCCTTTCAGAAGTTAGTCACAAACAGGGAAATAGTTTTAAATTGTACCTTTACTTTCTATTTTCTGTAACAGAGATAAAAATCAGCTGCTTAGAGGCCATTTCCAGCTTGCAGATGTGCTTGTTTTGCTTGGCTTAGATAGTAATTGTATTTAATTAGTTGCCAACTCTTAAAATACGAGATATGAAACATAAAAATCCAGATTTCAAGTATCTCCTGAAACATTGGAAAATATTAACTTAAATGACAAAGGTGAGCTGGAGCTGAAAAGTATCTCCTCCTGGCCCATGAACTCTCCACGGGCCCAAAATCCCCACTGCTCTCTACCTTCTGATAACCATCCTGGTTCCCTCCTACATAATGGAGTATATGAGCTTATGTCCTTGCTTTGTAACAATTTTTAAAATTCATAGAAAAGATTTTTTTAATAGTTTCAAAGCAATAGAAATTTGCTTGCAGAATCACAGCAAAAGGGTAGACATTTTAGAGAGACAGAGCTATGTTTGCAATTAGGAAAACCGTCATAATTCTGAATGCGGTAGAATGCACTACACTATAGGTTTCTAACTAACCAACTAAAAGAATGTAGAAATGAGTTCTAGACTTGAGGGAGAGTTCAGACTAGAGACCCCTAAAATTACCTTCAACTTTAAAGTTTTCTGTCTTTGGTTAGCAGTATAGAGAGCTCATGTGTAGGTTATAATATCATATGTCTTCATACATATATTTAACTTTGCAAAAGATATTTTGTTTCATAAAACTCCATTTTTCTCACTGATTTTAATATATTAATTTTTTAATTAATTTCAATTAACTAAGCAGTCACATCTTACCAGAGAATTATTAAGCTATTCTTCAGAAAAGATGATAAAAAAAAAAATCCCAGGATATAGGAAGAGAATAAAAGAATTTGAGAAAGCGCTTAAGAGTGGAGTGGCCTGCTAGCAAACCTTCTTCAATAATGTGTTTACCAATAAAACCAAAGTAACCAGGGAAGCCTACATCTTGAAGATTTTTCTCTCACCATTCTCTTCAACAATTCTTTTTCTTTCAGTATACCTGATGAAATCTGCCTGTTTGAGACACAGCATTTTAACAAGATCCAGATAATTGTATTAAAAAAAAACACAACTTTACCTTCTACTTAAAATTAAATTGATATCCATCTATTCAAAAGGATGTTGTGATTCAAAGTTAAACTAATTTAAAGAACAATTTTGTTGCTGAGGTTAAGACAATTTCCAGTTAAAATCTAACCTAAGAGTTTCCACAATGATATTGTGCATGTTATATGAAGCCAACATTCACACCATTCTACATGTCTGCTTCTTAAAAGTCAGATCATGTGATATCTTACAGCATTGTGTCTGCACAGTTACATTAAGTATTACTGCAAGGTCTTTTAGGTGATTTTAAAAATGTAAACTATTAAAGTTGGACATGTTAGGCATCAAAAATACCTAAATCAATTGTTTTTTTAGTGTGCTTGGTGTTGATTTTTGAATTAAGTAAGCACTGTTTAACAATTGTGATTAACAACTAAACTGTGAACATAAAAAGCCCATCAGTGAGTCTGTGACTACAGGGGACATGCTTAAGGACAGGAAAATGATTGTATTGGCAATATAATGTGCAGAACAGAGGCTGCTTTGGGAAAAACATGTTTATCATTCTATTTCTCTGATTTTCTCTATTTTGTCTGTTTAGAAAAAATGACTCCCTGTTTGAAAGCAAAAAAACACACAACAATGATAAACATAATTCAATTTAACAGCCCTGAATGCAAGAACATTTTGACTCAGCCATGGATGTTTCCTGCTTTTACCTATTTTTTGCTCCCTTTAAAACAAAATGCCAAAGATCCCATTACATTATCGTTAAAGGGGGTAGGAGGTGAGGGGAAGCTATCAGATAGACTTAAAATCAAGAGTATAAAGTAGGTTTTTGAGCTCTGGAAAATTATTGAATTCATATCAGTATCAAAATTCTTTAAATAAGAACCACCCTAAGAGGAAAATACATCAGAAGAGTAAGGCCCTTTCTCTTTCATGGTCACCAGTGAAAACCTGTTGTTACCTTTAAGAGCAGAAAGACAATCTGAGTTGTTTACAAGCTTGTTATGGAAGTTTCTCAGAAACAAAAGTATTTTCTCTTATAGTCTGCATGTGTTGACATTTTGGAAGAACACAAAGGAGGTAATTCATTCCTGGAAAGTGTTTCTTTAAAGGAAGATTTTTTTAAAACAAAACAGTTATTGAAAACGTATGCATGAGCCATTCCAAAGTAATAGGTCACAGAAACCTGGATTATAAACCGAGTTGCAGAGTAGCCCACAAGAAACAGAAAGATGAAGGGAATGCATACTGTTCAGGGTACAGAGGCGTGCCTGGAACTGATGAAGACATAAAAACTGAAGCGACCTAGGGAAAATTGCTTCAGAACTCACATATTCGAGGCCCATCAATGCATAAGCTTAAGGGAGAAGCAATCAGGTCATCCGGTTTCTCCACAGCCAAATGAAGGGGGAGTGGAGGAACCAGCGGATCCCGCCCTCTTATCCGGTTGTTGATCTAGGGCAGGAATCTTGGAGAACTTGCTTTGAGTAACATTGTGCAAAAAGTTCACAACTATGAGCTAGGTATATGTCCTCACCGCACCCCGGCACACACGCACTTATATACACACTCCAATCGATAATGTGTGAACAAATTTTAAAATGCAACAACAAAGAAGCTTGCAACTCGCAAGCGCGCACTCACCCTGAGCGGGGGCGCCCAGGCAGCCATCGCCAGCTTCGGCGCCTTCTTGGGGCCCCGGAGCTAGGGCCTCTCCCGCGTCTGACATGGGCCGCTCCACCGACAGCTGCCTAGCTGGCCGCCCCGCCGGGCGGAAGCTGAAGGGCTGTTAGGTGCTGGGTGCAGGGAACTGACTGCTTCTGGTTGGGGAAAAAGGAGTTATTAGAGAAAAGCACACCAACCCTCCAGGACATGCCCTCCCCCTCCGCTTCCCTCCCCTAAACCCCACCCAGGGGAAGTTTTGATTTGAAACCGGGGAAAAAAACGGTTTACCCAGCAAGCTGACAGCAACCAACTCTCAGGAAGTTGGGGGTGGGGGTGGGGGTGGGGGTGGGGGGGGTGGGGGTGGGGGGCCTACTGCAAGGGAGAAGGGATTGGATTTAGAAGCTCCAGGTAAGGGGCTAAAAGCCCTCCTCCTCCTGGCCCGGGAGACCACCACGTACCTCAGCATCCTCCCACCCCCAACTCGCTCAAAACCCCTTTCTCCTCCTCTTCCGCCCGGAAAGTTAGCGAGGCTCCAGCTAAGATTGCATCTTGCCCGGGTGGCCAGATGGTGGAGGCCGCCCTGCCTGTCCCTCCCGCCTCCCTCCGGCTCAGCGAAGTGGCTGCAACCCGGCCGTGGCCGCTCCTCCGGCTCCCGGGCTCCGCCCCTCTCCTGGCCACCTCTGGCCAGCCAGTTCTCTTACAAGGGGGACTTTTTCCCCTCTGCCTCTCTTTACCCCTTCCACCACTTCTGTACTCCTAAAGCACTTCCTCTTCTGTTTCTCTTCATCATATCCGCACGGGGACTCCTGGAACTCCTGGACCGCAGCCCGGACCTGGCAGGCTTTGTGCTCCCTTGTGCCCCATTCCGTCTGGGTCAGGAGGCCAAAGCCACGAGGCAGAGAAGGTTTCCTCAGGCCAGGAAGAGGAGTTAGTAGGCTGGTCCCTGACTGCCCAAGAGTTGGCCCACACCCCCTCCACCCCACTCATCCTATCCCCAGTCTCCCAACTACTCTTCCCAGTCCAGCCCCAGAACAACTGAAATTCTGGGAATGCCATGAGGGAAGTAGAAACCTTTCCGGTGGACAATAAAACATGAAAAAATATCAAACTTTACTGGTGGAATAAAGTATGATTTTGTAACCATGACCTCTAGCTGGCTGTACAATCTCAAGATCTGTAACTCTGAAATCCCCTTCATTCTGTTTTTCAGTTCTTTGTTTATTTTGGTCAAACAGAATTCTGGATCTGGTAAAACCAGTTGCAGTTGCATGAAGGCACTGGAGGCATCCAGGCCGGCAAGGTTGACACCCTTGAGGATGTCCTGGCCCAAGGCAAGCCAGGACTGTTGCAGGCTGAATGCCTGGACTGATCACTTCTGTGTGGCCCGATAAACGTGACTGGAAGTAAATAGCAGATCAACTCTCCATTCATAAAGGAGACATTCTGATTTAACCTGATGAGATAAAAACAAGAATAAAGCAATTTGCAGATATAAAATAATATATTAAATATATTCAGATAACTTTTGCTCTATTGAATTAAAATGTGTAATTCATTTGTATAAAGCTAGAACAAACTCAATTTTTGAATCTCTCTCACACAATAATGTTATCAGAATTGAAGAAAATGTACATTGGATACATCTTCTTTCTAGGTGTTTCTTAAAAAAAAAATTGCAATTGATTCCAATTGATTGAGAAAATCCTTTTTTTTTAACTTTTAAAAAGTCAGTGCAACCAAACTTACTTCCAGTTAAACCTGAAAAACACTGCCTTTGAAGTTTCTGAGGATAGTTACTCAGACAATACTCTTAAAAGACAATGACATTTTGCCTAGCGACCTATAACAAACAAATGTGTGTTTTTTTATTTAGAAATTTAAGAAGTGGTATGTATAAAAGTGCCTTAACTTTTCTAAAAAGTTGTCTAGGAGCCTGGACTATTTGGAATCTGCTTGATGGAAGCAGAACAATTCTGAGGGTGACTGTATTGCCATTAGAGAATAAATACTTAGGAAGCATCACTGTCCACTGCAGCATAATCTGCAACCAAGAGTGGAACAGAAAGCTGCTCTAGAAGATTGTTTTATTCCTTTCTAATATATTTCCTTGTCTCAGCTTTTTTTTTTTAAATTAATCCCCTCACTAAAATGTTGTGGGGTGGAAACATAAATTTTTTTCTGCTACTTTTTTAAGTTCTTCTGGCTGGGATAATAATCATATTAATATGAGACAGATTGATAAAATAACCACATTTATTACACATCACATATGGGGGTTCCATAAAATATGAGACCCAACAACATATTGGACAATTAAGGATTATATGCCATTTTGGATCTAAGGAGAAGTTTGGGACTTCAAAGGTCAGTAAGGCAATTTGTATGAAGGTGGGAAAGCAAATGTTCGGTAAATCAATGTTTTCTGGGCCATCTTTACCTGTTGGACATAGAGCCAACTTCATTCAAATGGACCTTGCGAGGTTCCTCCCTGTCTATCACACATAATTCATATTAAACTACAGTTAACTATGATGATGGTGCCCTTCCTAGAGCAGGTCCTCTATCTAAATTCTTTTAGGCAGTTAGGGGGAAGATCAAATGTTCTCTCTGAGTTTTTTGTTTCTTAACACAGTAAGCTTAAAATAATATACCAAGGAAGTTATAGTGATAAATATTTTGGGGTGGCAAACTCTGCTTCCCCCAATGTTAAAGTCCCCAAATATCAATAAGGTATAGGACTCTTCAAGAAAGTCATAGTCAGTAATAAATATTTGTTCATTTAAATTCACACAGTAATTAATGTGGCACATACAATAGACAAGTCAAAAAATACTTAAATTTAAACATCTTACCCTTTAATGGGGACGAAATAAATTCAAATAAAAATATTAAGAACAAATGAGGGGTTGTGTGGTAAGTAGTCAAATGTTGTACCTTGCTCAGCAGTGTGAATTTGGTCAAGTTAATCAACGTCTCTATGCCTTGGTTGCCTCATTAAGTGAAAATGATAAAAACAACTCTTCATAGGATCCCATGAGGACTAAATAAAGTAATTCTCTTATGTCATCTGGAAAAATGTTAAATTTGAGGAAAGGTGCTCAAAAATATTGACTATTATTATTATTATTAGATAGCAGAAGTATTTTGATGGATAATGTTGAAAATGGCATAATGACAATATCACAAGAACCACATCAAAATACTAGGTAACTGTGCCATGCACTTTGCATAAATTATCTCATTGAATTCTTATATCAGCCCTATCAGTAACTTGCCAGGAGTATACCTCTAGAATTTAAAGCTCAGGTCTGTCTGACTGCAAGGCTATTTGACTTCACTAGGAAAATTCAGGTCTACCCCCTGGGAGGACGTAAAATTCCATAAGCCTGGTATCTGATACACCAGGAATTAAGTATGGGCACCTACACTTAAGTTGCCCATTTACTCCTTCCCTTGCTGTATTTGTTTAGTCTTTCTGACTAATCACTTAGCTTGGCTCCCTCTGAGCACTCCAATGTCTTCATCCTCTCATCATTTTATTCAACAAACATATATGGAGGTGGAAGGCCCTATCATGGGTGCTGGGGATGCAGCAATGAAGATGACAACATGTCCATTGTCCTCATGGAGCTCACAGTCTAGAACAGGGGTGGGGAAAGTCCAGTCCGAGTACCAAATATGGCCCTCAAAATTGTTTGGCCTGGCCCTGCCAAGGCAACCACAGGCGGGACTCAAAATTCAATAAACCTAGGAGCTTTTTTCATAGCAACATAAATTTATATTAAGTGAATCATAATAATAACATAAATTTTGAGGGACAAGTAAGGAACATCCATTACGGGATGGACAGGACACATATGAGTACATGACGGGACACATATGCTTCTTGTCGGGCTGCCTGCTGCCCATCTGCCTGTGTTGTGGTGACTCAGAGGACAGTCAGTGCCAGGCAGGCTGGGGATATACATGTTGCAAAAGTGTTAACACAATATGGCAAAACTATGGGGATCCAGTGATGATGAGATGAGATGTGAGATGAGATGAGATGAGATGAGATGAGATGAGATGAGATGAGATGAGATGAGATGAGATGAGATGAGATGAGATGAGATGAGATGATGAGATGATGAGATGAGATGAGATGAGGAGATGATTCTTCACAATGTTGATGACCTTGCCTCCGATGATTAATGTCAATGTTGTTAACTTGTTTGTCAACACAGACCAGATGATTAAGGAAATTACAGTATACAGAAAATACTTCAAGAGTCAATGACACAAACATTGGATGTGTTCCAAATCCAAGATGAAGGATTAGAACAGCAATCAAAGCAAAATAATCGAGTTGCTGGGGACACACACATTGGATAGTTATTAAAACTTAAGTGGTGTGACATCCTACAAATGGTGACTACAAAGAAAAGTTGATACAGAGAGTCAATTTTTCCAAGGAAATGGACAAATGGTTATTTTTATGTTGAAGTCAAAGACAAATCTGTGAGCCTAGTTTGTGGTAATGTGTTAGCAGTAATGAAAAACGCCAATCTGGAGCATCATTACAGCTCAAAACATGCTAACCTTAATGAATTGGGAGGCCAAATGCATCTGGATAAAATCAATGATCTTCAGTGGAGTTTAGAATCACAACAAGCTGCTTTCACTAGGCCTTGTGACAGAGACAATATTATTCAGAGACAAGTTATGTAGTAAGTGAGAGAGTTTGTGAAAGAGTGCATGGTGGCTGCTAGGGAATTGTTAGCACCAGACAAAGTAAAATTGTTTCAGAGTGTTAGTTTGTCTCAGAGAGCTGTATCAGATCTGATTACTGACTTAGGACAAGATATTGAAAAAACACTGGAGGATTCTGCAGGAAATTTCCAATTTTTCTCTCTGACTTGTCACGAGACAATGAACATAACAAATACTGCCCAACTGGCCATTTTTGTTCATGGGATAACTGCAGAGTTTCACACGCAGGAGGAATTGTTGTCACTGGAAGCCATGCACGGCACTATAAGAGGTAAGGACTTGTTTGAGAGACTTGTTTTATCAATGGTAAAACCTGAGCTAACATTTGAAAACTTAAGTGGCCTTACTACAGATGGAGCTCCAGCCATGGTTGGCTCACAAAAAAGTTTAATTGTATTTGTCGAAAAGAACTGAATCGTCTCAGTCTTGATCCAAGTGATTTACTTATATGCCACTGCATCATACACCAAGAAAGTCTCTATGCACTGTCACTGCGGCTCAACAATGTAATGTCAACAATAGTGTCATGCATAAATTTTGTCAAAAACAGAGGGTTTAACAGCCACCATTTCAAGGAGTTACTGAATGGTCTTGATGTTTTTCACTGTGAAGTGCAGTGGCAGAGTCGCAGCAACATGCTCATGAAGTTTTATGAACTGCGGGGTGAAGTCAAGCAGTTCACTGAGATGAAGGGAAAACCTGTCAGGGAACTCAAAGACAGCAAGTGGCTGTGTGATCTAGTGTTCATGGTGGACATTACCAAGTACCTCTCAGAGCTGAATGTCAAGCTGCAGGGCCCCAACCAGCTTCTCAGCTCTCTGCTTTCAAACATGAATTCATTTGAAGCTAAATTAAGGCTGTAGAAATTGCAACTCGAAAGGAATAACACCATGCATTTCCCCACTTGGGAAGGACAAAAGCCTTATACACGACACTTGATTATGCGAAACTATTTGAGGCATTTAATGAAAGATTTAAGGAGTTGAAAAGTAAACAAATGCAATTGGACATCTTTGCTACATCATTCAATGTGGAACCAGCTGATGTGCCTGATAACCTACAATATGATATCACTTAGCTGCAAAGTGTTAATGAGCTGAACTCTAGGTAAAACAACCTCCCACTGCTTAAGTTTTATAAATTTACATAAGCAATGATGAATTTCCCACTTTGAGGAGACATATATTGAAATATGCATCTGTGTTTGGAACAACTTACTGCTGTGAGCAGTTCTTTTCAAAAGAAACCATCACAAAGAGTCAACTGTTCTCCAGACTGATGCAAACCTGGAAAAGCAGTTGTGAGTAGCAACATCATCAATACCAGCTAACTTCACATGCCTCACCAAAGAGAAGCAGTTCCAGCCATCACATTAGGGGTGAGTTAATTAAATGTTTGACCAAATATAGCAGGCTAATTTTTAAGTTGATAATTCTCTATGGCCCACAAATGATGTTATAAATATACAAATGGCCATTGGCAGAAAAAAGGTTCCCCACCCTGGTCTAGAAGGAAATATGGACACAACCACTTACAATAGTTGCTGAATGGGATAGCAAGGGAAGGAGTGGGATGCTATGGCAATACCTAGCAGAGAGATATAGTCTCATCTAGGGATCAGGGAAATATCTCTGGAAAAAGTTATGTCCCCATTGAGACCAGAAAGAGAAAGTTAAAGAGGAGAAAAGAATGTTTCAGGCAGAGTAGCAGTGTGGGTAGAGGTCCAGAGTTTTGAAGGTAGCCTAGCATCTTTGAAGAACTGAAAGTTTAACATAAGGGGATAAACAAATGCAAGGGGAGAATGATTGAGGCTAAAGTTAGCCCGGCAGGGCGTGGCTCAGAGGTTGAGCATCAACCTAGGATCCAGGCAATCGGGGTTTGATTCTCAGTCAGGGCACATGCCCGGGTTGCGGGCTCGATCAATGGCTCTCTCGTCATTGATGTTTCTATTTCTCTCTCTCTCCCTCTCCTGTCCTCTCTCTGAAATCAATAAAGATATATTTAAAATATAAATAATAAATAAATAAATAAATAAATAAATAAATAAATAAATAAATAATAAAGTTGAAGAGAAGAACAGAGCAGGGGTATCATCTTCTTTGAGCAAGGAGGATATATTATCCAAATTTCTATTTATAAAAGTCACTCTGGTGAAATGTGTAAAATAATTTGGAAGCATAAGATTGGTGCTAGGGAGTTCAATTAGGAAGCAAGGGATGATACTGGCAGAGGGAAAAGTGCCAAACAGACAGAGATAAAGAATGAGGGAGCTAGAGGATCAAGGACAACTTCCAGTGTTCTGCATCTAGGTAGATGGTGGTAGTACCACCTACAGAGATGGCAGAAGGAGCAGGTTTGGGGGAAAGCTGCTGATTTAATAATGTAGATGGTGTAGTGTCCGAGGCACCCACAAGACAGCTAATTGGAACCATCTAGTAGGCTGCTGGACCAGTGTCTAGAATATGAGCACAGAGATGGTATTTTACTAGCTAGAAGATTATGAGTGCCCAAGGTGAGTGTGTAGTGTAAGAGCAGAAGGCTTAACACACAACTATTCCCTGAATCTCAAATGTGTCTTTACCGGCCCCTCTCCCTTTCTCCAAACTGTTCCCAATGCCATAGCACTATTATCTGCTTGTTTTTGAGAATCACTGTTATTTAGTTACTACTACTACCAGTGTCATACCCACCATTCCAGATGCCTCTGGGTACCATATGGTGATCTTTATTAAGCCAGATTTTGCCATGGCTCATACTATAGCAATCTGGATGGGTAAAAACCTTGCATGGGGACCAGCATCCCATGGAATGCACTATTCTTGGCTCAAAGCCTTCTACCATTAAAATCTCAATGTGCCTTACAACTATTCTTGCTTAGTGATGTACACACTAATGATGATATACTAATATGTGAACTCACTGTAAAAAAGGTCCGGCATGAGCAAAGCGAATAAAATGAACTAAATAAAAGTGTTTAGAAATTATCCTTATGGACTACTTAAGCTTCATCATTGATTCATTTAATGGCCATCAAACATTTATTGTGTACCTCTGTATGCTAGGCCACATGTTATGTTCTTGAAATTTAAAAAAATGATTTGATGTCTTAAAAGGAAGCTAAATTAATTTTCACTTGGGCAGAGACTTATCTGCCTAACTAAAGTCAAGGTTACTATAATTACATAGTTATCTAAATAAGAGATGTACAAGTGAAGTGTGTAATTGTGCATGCATCACACAGTGTACACAAGACAGTTATCTGGAATATGAGAAGAAAATATTAGAACATGCATTTGTTTTTGTTATTTGTACCTTCTATATTCAAGTATGTTTTATGATGTATATAATATATTAGAACAAGAATACTTGTGTATAATTTATAAATAAATATTTATTAGGGGTTTTTCTCAAAAATATTTTATTCTTTGCTTTGTAAAAAAAAAAAAAAAAAAAAAAACAGGTTTAAGTGCTTTAAATCACTTAAGGCACATTCATTCAGTCATTCCCAGATTTTACCAATGTTAGTTTTTTTAAAAAAACATATATACTGTACCTCATTTATACAGAGGCATGACTTTAAGAAATTCCCAAAACCAAAGACATAGAAAACAGAAAATAAAACTAGCCCACTAAATACCTAAAATAACCTTAATGACCTTCACATAGTGCCAACATAATCGCCATCAACTTTCTTGAATCCTACTATTCTGAGGGGGAGCAGGGGAAACATATGCTCCTAAACAAACTTTATTTTCTATTGTTTCAGCTCACAAAAAATTTAAGGCTCAGGGGCTCTGAGAAATAGCTAAGAGAGCTATTAGGTCAGAAAAAATGACAGCAGAAGAAATGACAGTTGACAGACATGGAAGATACAGGAAAATAAACACGTCATAACAACACCTTTGTGAATTCAGCTCAGTGAAACAGTACAGTGACAGTTTCTAATGAGGGCCTGAGTCATTAAGAAAAGATTCAGTTATCTTAGCACTGCTTTCTGTTTAGGGAAGCAGGTCAGTATTTTTACATTTTAGGAAAAATCTCACCAAAAAGATTTTCACATAAATAAAAAAAAATGTTGCTACTTGAAAGAATAATTTTTACAGAATTACATTTTTTATAGCTGCAAGGGAAATGAGCAATTGTGATTCTAGGGCAAATTGTTTTAACTGTATTTTTCCACCTCATAGTGCCTCTGTTTGAAGAGAAGTCAAGTGGACAGGTTTCTAAATCCCATTCTTCAAATAGAGCTCTTGCTCTTTTGTCTGCCTAATAGAGGGGTCCTTCCCTTAAATTTTTAATTGAGAAAACTGGTTCTTCCACTTTTTAAACATTTGAAAACTTATATTAATCTTGCCCAAATGCCTCATATACATAGGAAGAAATATAAAGACATAAGGTTTATTCATTAGGTTTGACAAACATTGAGTGTTTATGCAAAACCATATGCTGAGCACAAGGATTTCAAAAATAGAGGAAATACTGGGAGATCATTGTGTGTAAGGCTAGAGGTAAGAGGAGAGAACAGATTGGGACAGGAACAGTCACATAAATAATTACTATACTACAGGAGCACAAAGGAAGCAGTACCTAACTGTTCAGGCGTAGGTGGGGAAAGTCAAGCTATATTTCAGAGAGAAGGTGATCAAGCTGAGTATTGCTGATGAGTAAAAGTTTGCTTGTCAAAGAGCTTAGGGAATTCCAGATCAAAGAGATGATGCCTACAAAGGCAGAGTGTGAAAGCCCCAGAAAAGTTAAATGACTTGGCAAAAGTCCTTTTGTGTGTTCATTAATGAGCCAGCACTGAGAGCTTAAGTTTCTTTAAATCCAGTTTTCTTGCTCCAATTATCTGGATAAGTCATGTAAGTGAATCCTTTATTTTTAAGTGATGGTGAAGCCAGGACATACCTGATCTTATACTTAGGAGTTCCAGAGATTTTCTGTTGTAAATGTGTAATCAAAGAACTGGACACAAAATCTCCTGTTGCTGAATTAGCTTTCCTTGTCCTTCCCTTACAAGCTTTCCGTTGGCTGACTCCTATGGCCTGGGGCACTGGCCTTCAGGGTATTTCCTCGCTGTCACTGTACTTTCCTGCATGTGTTTTGAATGAATGGAGGGAGATGTTAAGGCATGCAGTGGCACATGTCAGAAAAGAACATTATGAGTGAAGACAGAAATGAAAATAGGCATATCATTTGCAGTAGACAATAAGAAAGCATTTTCTTGGTACATAGAAGTGAATCTAGATATACCAGGTATTGTGTATAACTATAAAATGTGAGGTACTCTGCTACACAATGGAATAAAATGGAAAGCAAAGAAAATGTGTCTTGGACTTCATAAAGTTTTAGAATCTTGGGGCAGGTAGATATTAGTCAAGTAAGTATGAATAGTGGTTAGTAAAGAAAAAATGATAGAGTATTTGAAAATATGTAAGAGGGACATAGAAATGAAGTCCCTGCTCTAAAAGAACTTAACAACTGAGTAGGTAAAAGTATCAAGTAAAGACAAGTTTAAAATGTAATGTGACGCATACTGTTAAGTAGGACACAAGAGGTAGCATCAAATCCAATCTGGAGAGAGAGGAATCTGAAGAATCAAATGTGTTTAAAGAAGACTCTGGATGAGGACTTCACCACAGGGGAAGAGAAAGAAAGAAGAAAGGACAAGTGCAAAGGTACTGGGGAAGGTGAAGTGGACACATTCAGAGAACTCCAAACTTTATGTATTTTTTTCAACATGTATGCCTATATCAAAATAGGACCATACTTGTACATTGCAGAAGCTTTTAGTTCATCTCAGAATTCTATTACAGGGGATTTCTGACTAAGTTATTGTTTCTAACAGTGAGACTTTTCATTCAGTTTTCCCCAGGTGATCAAACAAAAACTCACTTGAAGTGTTTCCAAGATGCTATTGGCTATATGATGCCAGCAAAAATGGCAGCTGGGGGGGGGGGGGGGCGGGGCAGGGAGAGAGAATATGCTTAGAAGGCTCACTTATATTTACACCATAAACTGCACCACCAGTACTAGCAACAGAAGAAAACTTTTGCCCCATAGTGCTGCTGGTGTCACTTGTCATCTGTCTCTTTTTATTCTAAAGTCCTTACCTTTTAGACTCTGAAGAGCAGAAAAATGTCCTCAAGAAGGTGACATTTGGAAAACCTACTAATATGTAAAAGAGAAAATTTTTAAACAACAGAGGGAATGACCCTTATAAAGGTATGATTATAAAATTATTTCAGAATGAAAGAAAATCCCTGAATAATATAAAACAGTCATTCATGACAAAGATAGTAAGAAAGATAAGGTTGAAACAAACTATTGCAAAGTGAAAACATGGCGTTCACAACTGCTGGAATAGCTCTGGAATTCCACTTGGTCTGTGCCGAGAAACGGAGTGCTCTTTTCTTAGATACTAGCTGACAGCCGCTGTCTGTGATCATTTAGCATTATAGCTGCTAAACGTCTTTCATACAAAGATGTGAATACCTTCACAAGCAAAAGGATGCAACTTTTTAGGACCACCTAGATTTTCATTTTCTGATAAATCAATCCTTGGAGAAGGTCTGGGACTTTCTTAGCCTTTTTAAAAATTGAGTGTTAATTCCTAAAGTAAGAATAACTATAAAACAAGCCTATACAGGATTCTTAAATAAGTCAAATTATGATTCTCGCTTTTAGTTAAGTATAAAGAACATAAATCACTCCCCTTCTTTGACTCTGCTAAAGTCATGTTTTCCAGCACTCAGTGGTTCTTAAGTCAAGGAGCCACATCTGTCCCCCAGACCCTCACACCAATCAGAGAAGACAATTGGGCAAGAGAGAAAGAGAAGACCTTTGATAAGAGAATTTGAAACCTTCATCCAAGAGAGAGGTGAAAATTGCAGTAAAACAATCAGCAGTTTGAACTACTTCCCTAGTGGGCTTTGAGCTAAGGGTATAGTTCCAGAAAAAAAAAAAAAAAAATTTTTTGTCTCTGAGAAGATTTTAACATCATTCTTTGGTCTGATAAAATTCCTCCACAAAGTAATAACCTCTACTTATAAGAATCTTGCTTTGATTGTTATGTATGATAAAGAAGCTTAACTCATAAATATAATAATAAACATTTTTACCTGTCTATGTACATGTAGTTTAATGTATTCAGTAAGAGCCCAATGGTAACTTCAAAATATTGAGTAAAAGAGATGTAATTTCTTCTTATGCTAGAAATATTTTCAAACTCATTTTGTTTCCCCAGCTATTTTAAGTGCATAATAGTAATCATGCACTGAATACATTTTTTAAAAAATCAATATTTTAGAAAACCAACCTTAAAATTTAAAATTTTGGTGATTTAGGATGTGTTCTGTCACTGAAAAATCAAGCCAATAACCAACTGTCTACACAATCAAGTTATATCTACTATATTACAAAAACTATTATAATATACCATGTACAGATTTATATTTCTGAAAAAATGATCCAATCGTCTAAGAAAATTGAATTAAAATAATTATTTAAACTATATTTATTTTAGTGATTAGTTTTACAAATTGTAATGCAAATTTAATAATTTATAACTTTGAAAGGCTGCTTTGTTCTCCTGTCCATTAATGTTTATATTATGCACTTATTATTATATACTATTAAGTTATTATATATAAAGGTTGCTATATTTTCTCTTTATCTTGTAAATTTCTTTTTTTTTATAAATATATCTTTATTGGTTTCAGAGAGAGGAAAGGGGAGGGAGAGAGAGAGATAGAAACATCAATGATGAGAGAGTCATTGATTGGCTGCCTCCTTCACGCCCCTGAATGGGGATCAAGCTGCAACTTGGGCATGTGCCTTGACTGGGAATCAAACCCTGATCACCTGGATCCTAGGTCGACTCTCAACTGCTGAGCCACGCCTGGCCAGGCATAAATTTCTTAATATTATTAAATAAAATAGCTCAGGCATATTGAAGGCTAGAAAACTTAACTTCCATAAAATAGTACCTTATACTTGGCATCTCCTATGCTGGGCACATTAGTAAGTATCATGGCAGGTAGCATTTTAAGATGACATTCAATGATCCTCACCTCCTGTGTAGACCCTTTCTTTGAGTGTGGGCTGAACCTAGTGACTTCCTTGCAGTGAACAGAATAAGGCAAAAGTGATAGTATATATCTTCCATGACAAGTTTACAAAAAACTCAGAATTCTATCTTGCTAGGAGACTCACTGTCTCTCTCTGCTCTATGACAAGGAACTAACTGAGTGTATCATTTAGCCAACAGCTGTCAAAGAATTTAATGCTGCCAAAAGCCTCATGGGTGAAGATAGAAGTGGATCCTCCTCAAGTTGTGCCTTCACATGAGAGCACAGTCCTTGACGACACCCTGATTTCAGCCTGTGAGAGACCTTTAAAGAGAGGACCCAGCTAAACCTTGCCTAGACTCATTATCCACACAAACCATGAGATAATAATGGGTGTTGTTTTAAGTCACGAAGTTAGCAATCTTCTATTTCTAAATCCACAGAGTACAATAAAAAGCCATTCAGAACTATAAAGAGAGAGGTAAAGCCTTGACAATTGCCTTAGTGCCCTGCATTTAGGCTGATGTTCCAGGAGCCAAGGATGATCACTGCTCCTTTGCTTCTCAACAAAAATAAATGCGAGTTGTCCTTCAGTCAAAGGGTAAATGTGTGCCTACTCTGTTAGTTCTGAATTTTTTCCATCATGCTTATAGATAAATAACTAAATTCTTCTACATCCTTAAATAATAATATATCCTGATTTTTAAAATTAATTAATTTATTTTAATGTTTATCTTTATTGTTGAGAATATTACAGATATCCCCTTTTTATCTCCACAGATCCCCTCCCCCCAACATCCATCCCACCCCCAGGCATTCCCCATACGAATGTCTGTGTCCATGGGTTATGCTTATAAACATATAAATTCTTTGATTAATCTCTTCCCACCCATACCCCCTTCCCCGCCTACCCTCTGAGATCCCTCAGTTTGTTCCATGCTTCTGTGTCTCTGGAACCACTTTGTTCATCAGTTTATTTTGTTTATTATATTCCACATATAAATGAGGTCATGTGGTACTTGTCTTTCTCTGACTGGCTTATTTCACATAGGATAATACTTTCTAGTTTCCTCCATGCTGTGCCAAAGGCTAAAAGGTCCTTCCCCTTTGCAGCTGCATAGTATTCCATGCTGTAAATGTGCCACAGTCTTTTTATCCAATCATCTACTGATGGGCACTTGTGCTGTTTCCAGATCTTAGCTATTGCAAATTGCGCTGCTATGAACATAGGGGTACATAAGTTCTTGCGATAGGTGTTGAGGTTCCTTAGGATATATTCCTAGAAGTGGGATAACTGGGTCAAGTGGCAGGTCAAGTGAGGAAACTCCATACTGTTTTCCATAGTGGCTGCACCAGTCTGCATTCCCACCAGCAGTGTACTAGGGTGCCCTTTTCTCCACACCCTCGCCAGCACTTGTAGTTCATTGACTTGTTGATGGTAGCCATTCTGACAGGTGTGAAATGACACCTCATTGTGGTTTTAATTTGCATATCTCTGATGATTACTGACATGAGCATGTTTTCATGTCTTTTACCCATTTGTATGTTCTCTTTGGAGAAGCGTCTATTTAGGTACTTTGCCCAATTTTTAACTGGATTGTTTGTCTTCATTTTGTTAAGTTGTATAAGTTCCTTATATATTTTGGATATTAACCCTTTATCAGATATGCTGTTGGCAAATATGTTTTCCCATACAGTGAGCTCCCTTTTCTTTTTCTTGATGGTTTATTTGCTGTGCAGAAGATTTTTATTTTGATGCAGTCCCATTTGTTTATTTTCTCCTTAGTTTCTCTTACCCTAGGAGATGTATCAACAAAAATATTACTATGAGAGATGTCTGAGATTTTACTGCCTGTTTTCCTCTAGGATCTTTATGGTTTGTGTCTTACATTTAAGTCTTTTATCCATTTTGAATTTACTTTTGTGTATAGTGTGAGTTGGTGGTCTAGTTTCATTTTTTTGCATGTATCTGTCTAATTTTCCCAACACCATTTATTGAAAAGACTGTCTTTACTTCATTATATATTCTTGCCTCTTTTATCAAATATTAAATGACCATAAGGGCATGGTTTCAGTTTCAGAGTTGTTTGTTCTGTTCCACTGATCGGTCTGTCTGTTCTTGTGCCAGTACCAGGCTGTTGTGATTACAGTGGCCTTGATGTATAACGTGATATCTGCTATTGTGATCCCTCCAGATTTGTTCTTTCTCAGGATTGCCATGGATATTTGGGGTGTTTTTTGGTTCTATATAAAATTTCGAAGTGTTTGCTCTAGATCTATGAAATATGCTGTTGGTATTTTAATAAGGATTGCATTAAATTTACAGACTGCTTTGGGTAATATGGACATTTTAATAATGTTAATTTTTCAAATCCATGAACATGGTATATTTTTCCATTTGTTTATATCTTCCTCTATTCCTTTTCCCAGTGTCCTGTAGTTTTTCAAGTAAAGGTCTTTTACCTCTTTGGTTAAGTTTATTTCTAGGTATCTTATTGTTTTAGTTGCAGTGGTAAGTGGGATTGTTTTTTTAGTTTCTGTTTATGAGAGTTCATTATTGGTGTATAAAAATGCCATCGATTTCTGGGTGTTAATTTTGTATCCTGCTATCTTGCTGAATTCATTTATTAAATCTAGTAGTTTTTTGGTGGAGCCTTTAGGATTCTCTAAGCACAATATCATGTCATCTTCAAATAATGACAGCTTTGTTTCCCCCTTTCCAATTTGGATGCCTTTTATGTTTTCTGTTTGTGTGATCGCTGTGGCTAGGACTTACAGGACTATGTTGATAAGAGTGGTGAAAGTGGACACTCCTGTCTTGTTCCTGCTCTTAGGGGAAATGGTTCTAGTTTTTGCCCATTGAGTATGATATTAGCTGTAAGTTTGTCATATATGGCCTTTATTATGTTGAGGTATGATCCCTCTATTCCCACTTTGCTGAGAGTTTTTATCAAATATGGGTGCTGGATTTTGTCGAATGCTTTTTCTGCATCTAATGATATGATCCTGTGATTTTTGTCTTTCAATTTGTTTATGTGATGTATCACATTTACTGACTTGCAAATATTGTACCAGCCTTGCATCCCTGGAATAAATCCCACTTGGTCATGGTGTATGATCTTTTTAATATATTGCTGGATCCAATTTGCTAATATTTTGTTGAGGATTTTAGCATCTATGTTCATCAGGGATATTGGCCTGTAATTCAGTTTCTTTGTAGTGTATTTATGTGGTTTTGGAATTAGGCTAATGCTGGCCTCGTGAAAGAGTTTGGAAGTGTTCCTTCCTCTTGGATTTTTTGAAATAGTTTGATGAGGTTAGGTGTTAATTCTTCTTTGAATGTTTGGTAAAACTCCCCTGTGAAGTCATCTGGGTGAGGGCTTTGTGTGCTTGGAGACCTTTGATTACTGCTTCAATTTCGTCAGCAGTTACCAGCCTATCTAGAGTTTCTGACTTCTCTAATTGAGTTTTGAAAGGTGGTATTATTCTAGGAATTTGACCATTTCATCCAGGTTGTCCAGCTTGGTGGCATATAGTTGTTCATAGTATTCTTTTATAATCCTTTGTATTTCTGTTGGGTCAGTTATTTCACCTCTTTCATCTTTGATTTTATTTATTTGGGTCCCCTCTCTTTGCTTCATTTTATTTATTTTATTTTTGTTGTTGTTGTTTAAAATATTACAGATGTCCCTTTTTCTCCCCAGTGACCCATTCCACCCGCCTCCCCAGTTTCTCTCCCCACCATTGTCCATGTCCTTGGGTTGTGCATGTATGCATATAAATTCTTTGGTTACTTTCTCACCCTTCATCCACCAGCCCTCCTCCCGACCTCTGACATTCATCAGTTTGATCTATATTTCCATGTCATTGATTCTTTTCTGTTCTTCAGTTTATTAAGTTCTTTAGATTCCACATATAAGTGAGATCATGCAATGTTTGTCTTTCTCTGCCTAGCTTATTTCAGTTAGCATAATTTTCTCCAGGTCCATCCATACTGTCCAAAGGGTACAAGAATCCTTTTCTTTACAACTGTGTAATATTCCATGGTGTAAATATCCCACAACTTTTTTATCTACTCATGTACTGATGGACAGTTGGGCTGTTTCCAGATCTTAGCTATTGTAAATTGTGCTGTTATGAACATAGGGGTGCATATATTCTTTCTGATTATTGTTTCAGGATTCTTAGGATATATTCCTAGACATGGGATCACTGGGTCAAAAGGCAACTACATTTTTAATTTTTTGAGGGACCTCTATACTATTTTCCATAGTGGTTGTAACAGTGTGCATTAACACCAGCAGTATACTAGGGTTCCCCTTTCTCCACATCTGGCCAGCACAAATTGTTTGTTGATTTGTTGATGGTAGCCATTCTGACAGGTGTGAAGTGATACCTCATTGTGATTTTAATTTGCATCTCATGATTAGTGATGTTGAGCATTTTCTCATATGTCTCTTGGCCATTTATATATCCTTTTTGGAGAAGTGTTTATTCAGGTCCTCTGCCCATTTCTTAATTGGGTGGTTTGTCTTCCTCCTGCTGAGTAGCGTGAGTTCTTTGTACACTTTGGAAGTTAGCCCCTTATCAGATACATCCTTGGGAAATGTGTTTTCCCAGACCCTGGGATTCCTTTGTATTTTGAGGCTGTTTTCTTTTGTTGTGCAAAAGCTTTTTAGTTTGATGTAGTCATATATGTTTATTTTTTCTTTTGTTTCTTTTGCCCTAGGAGATGTATCAGTGAAAGTTCCACTACATGGCATGAATGTGACTTTACTGCCTATGTTTCCTACCACGATTTTTATGGTTTCGTGACTTAGGTTTAAGTCCTTTATCCATTTTGAGTTTATTTCTGTGTATGGTGAAAGTTGGTGGTCTAGTTTCATTCTTTTGCATGTATCTGTTCAATTTTCCCAGCACCACTTATTGAACAGACTGTCTTTACTCAATTGTATGTTCTTGCCTCTTTTGTCAAATATTAACTGAACATAATGGCGTGGGTCTATTTCTAGGGTATCTGTTCTGTTCCACTTATCTATATGCCTGCCGTTGTACCAATACCAGGCCGTTTTGATTACAATGGCTTTGTAGTACAGTTTGAAGTTCGGTAATGTGAACCCTCCCACTCTGTTCTTTTTTCTCAGGATGGCTCCAGCTATTTGGGGTCTTTTTAAGATCCATATAAATTTTTGAAATGTTTCTTCTAGAACTGTGAAATATGCTGTTGATATTTTAATAGGAATTGCATTGAATTTATAAATTGCTTTGGGTTGTATGGACATTTCAATGATATTAATTCTTCCAATTCATGAGCATGGTATATTCTTCCACTTGTTTAAATCTTCCTCAATTTCTTTTTTCAGTGTCCCTTTGTTTTCCGAGTACAGATCTTTTACATCCTTGGTAAAGTTTATCTTATTTTTTTAGTTGCAATGGTAAATGGTATTGTTTTTCTAGCTTCTCTCTCTGAAAGTTCATTGATGGTGTATAAAAATCCCTTTGACTTCCAGATGTTGATTTTGTATCCAGGTACCTTGCCAAATTCATTATCAAATTTACTAGTACTTTGATAGAGTCTTTAGGGTTTTTTATTGACAATATCATGTCATCTTCAAGTAATGACACTTTTACTTCCTCCTTTCCAATTTGGGTATCTTTTATGATTTCTTAATGTCTGAAGGCTCTGGCAAGGACTTGCAGTACTATGTTGACTAAGAGTAGTGGAAGTGGACAGCCTGGTCTTGTTCCTGTTTTTAATGGAAATGGTTTTAGTTTTTGTCCATTGAGTATGATGTTGGCTGTAGGTTTGTCATATATGGCTTTATTATGTTGAGGTATGATCCCTCTGTTCCCACTTTTCTGAGAGTTTTTATCAGAAAAGGGTGCTGGATTTTGTCCAATGTTTTTTCTGTATCTATTGATATGATCATATGATTTTTGTCTTTCATTTTGTTTATGTGATGTATCACATTTATTGATTTGTGCATGTTATACCAGCCTTGCATTCCCAAAATAAATGCCACTTGGTCATGGTGTATGATCTTTTTAATGTATTGCTGGATCTGGCTAGTATTTTTAGTGAGGATTTTAGCATCTATGTTCATCAGGGATATTGGCCTGTAATTTTTCTTCTTTGTAGTGTCTTTATCTGGTTTTGGGATTAGGTTGATGGTGGCCTCATAAAAAGAGTTTCGGAGTTTTCCCTCCTCTTGAAATTTCTGGAATAGTTTGAACAGAATAGGTGTTAATTCTTCTTTGAATGTTTGGCAAAACTCTCTTGTAAATCCATCTTGGCAAGGACTTTTGTTTGCTGGGAGTTTTTTGATTACTGTTTCAGTTTCATTAGTTGTTATGAGCCTATTCAGGTTTTCTGCCTCTTCTTGATTCAGCCTTCAAAAGTTGTATGCTTCTAGAAATTTTTCCATTTCACCCATGTTGTCCAATTTGTTGGCATATAGTTGCTCATAGTATTTTCTTACAATCCTTTATATTTCTGTTGGGTCAGTTGTTATATCGCCTCTTTCATTTATGATTTTATTTATTTGGGTCCTCCCTCTTTGTTTCTTGATGAGTCTGGCTAAAGATGCATCAAACTTATTCATCTTTTCAAAGAACCAGCTCTTGGTTTCATTGATTTTTTGTATTGTTTTTTTAGATTCTATGTCATTAATTTCTGCTCTGATTTTTATTATTTCCTTCCTTCTACTTCCTTGGGGCTTTTCTTCCTCTTCTCTTTCCAGTTCTTTTAGTTGTTGTGTTAGATGGTTCATTAGATCGGTTTCTCATTTCTTGAGATAGGCCTGTAATGTTATGAATTTTTCTCTCAGGACTGCTTTGGCTGTGTCCCATAGATTTTGGGTTGTTGTCTGGTCATTTTCATTTTTTTCCATGAAGTATTTGATTTTTTTCTTGATCTCATTGATAACCCATTCATTGTTTAATAGCATGCTAATTAGCTTCCATGTGTTTGAATATTTTTGAGGTTTTTTTATAGTGGTTGATTTCTTGTTTCATGGCATTGTGATTCGAGAAGATGCTTGATATGATTTCAATCTTCTTGTATTTGTATAGACTTGCCTTGTGCCCTAACATGTGGTCTATTTTTGAGAATGTTCCATGTGCACTTGAGAAGAATGTGTATTCTGCTGCTTTGGGATAAAACGTTCCATTACTGTTGATTAAATCCATTAGGTCTAGTGAATCATTTAAGGTCTGTGTTTCCCTGTTGATTTTTTGTCTTAATGATCTGTCCAGTGCTGACAGTGGGGTGTTAAGGCCCCCCACTATGATTGTGTTGCTGTCAATATCCCCCTTAAAGTCCACCAGAATTTTTTATATATTTATGTGCTCCTATATTGGGTGCATAAATGTTTATAAGGGTTATTTTCTCTTGTTGGATTGATACCTTTAGTATTATGTAGTCACCATCTTTGTCTCTTGTTATGGTCATTATTTTGAAGTCTATTTTGTCAGAAATAAGAATTGCTATTCCAGCTTTCTTTTCCTTTCCCTTTGCATGGAATGTTTTATTCCATCCCTCCACTTTTAGCCTGTGTGAATATTTTGGTGTCATGTGGGTCTCTTGTAGACAGCATATATTTGGGTCCTGTTTTCTTATTCCTTCAGCTACTGTATATCTCTTGATTGGACTGTTTATTTCATTTACATTTAAGGTTACTATTAATATGAACTTATTTAATGCCATTTTTCCCCTTTATGCTGATGTACCTTTCTTTCACTATTCTTTCTATTTTTTAGAGCAGTCCTTTCAGCATTCCTTGCAATACTGGTTTGGTGTTACTGAACTCCTTTAGCTTTTTTTGTTTTTGTCTGGGAAGCCATTTATTTCACCTTCAATTTTAAATGATATCCTTGCTGGATAAAGCAGTCTTGGTTGCATGTTCTTGCTTTTTATTACTTTCAGAACTTCATGCCACTTCCTTCTGGCCTGAAGAGTTTCTGTTGAGAAATCAGCTGTCAGCCTTATGGGGGTTCCCTTGTAGGTAACTGCTTGTCTCTCCTTTGCAGCCCTTAATATTTTCTCTTTATCCTTGCCATTTGCCATTTTAATTATGATGTGTCTTGAAGTGGGTTTCTTTGGGTCCCTCTTGTTTGGAACCCTCTGTGCTTCCTGAACTTGAGTGGCTTCCTTTCTCACCAGCTTAGGGAAGTTTTATGTCATTATTTTCTCCACTAAGTTCTCTATTCCTTGCTCTCTTTCTTCCTTCTCTGGCTTCCCAATAATGCGAATGTTGTTTTGCTTCATATTGTTCCAAAGCTCCCTTAGACTGTCCTCATGCTTTTTAATTTTTTTTTTCTTTTTCATGCTCTGATTGAGTGATTTTTTTTCTACCCTGTCTTCTAAGTCGCTTATTCTATTCTCTGCATCATTGAACTTGCTTTTAATTTCTTCCAGTGCATTCTTGATATCAGATACAGCATTCTTTATCTCTGTCTGAGTTTTGTTTATGGTATGTATCTCTTTTTTCATGTTTTCACTGAGGTCTTCGATTTTATCATCTAGTGTCTTCTTAAGTTCCTTGAACATGTTCATAATCAATACTTTGAACTCTGTTTCTGATAACTTGCTTAACTCCTTATCATCAAAATATTTTTCTGGCAATTTTTTTTCTTTAATTTGGGGGTTGTTTCTGTGTCTCCCCATTTTGGTAGGTCTTAGGGTTTGTATTTATATATTAGGTTTATTTGCTGTCTCCCAATCTTCTGGAAATGGATTTTGTATTGTGAGAGCAGTGGAGCCCATAGGTATGTTTTCCTTATACTTATGAGCTCTTTTCTCTAGGCTTGTCTCTTTTGTGTGTGTCCTTTTTGTGGGTTCTTTGCGTTCTCCTATTGTGGTAAGGTCTAGAGCGTTGTTGACCAGTCCTTGGGAGGACTCTCCTCTCAGGTTGGCTAACTGTGTATCTCAGCCCCAACCTTGTCATGTAAGCTGTTGTATGGGTGCTGGTAAGGCAGGACAATACACAACTAAATTTCCAGGAAACAAGGGGTATCTTACAAAATATTTTTTCACAATGAAGACAACCCAAGTGCAAATTGAATTGGGAGCATGAAAGGAGGACACAAGTTCTTGAGAAAAAAAATAACTTAAAAAGAGAAAGAGAAAGAAAAGTAAAGCTTAGAGAGAAGTATATTGTTGTTAATAGTGACTGAAATTTAGAAAATATTAATAATACACTAAAATGTAAAAAATAGAGAATCTACTGGGAGATGATAGAGGCAGATAAAAGATTCTGAAAGAAGGACCAGCAAACAATTAAGGGAGAGAATAGGAAAATAGTTGAAAATGAAAAACTAAAAGTACTATAAAGAGAATAAGTGAAACTAACCATCTAACAAAAAGACAGGAAGACAGAAGGGAGGAAAACAAAATAAAGGAAAAGAAGAAGAAGAAAAAAAAAGTTATTCCAATGATCGAGATGAGAGAGAGAGCTAAAGCCCAGGCAGGAAAGGAGTCCAATAAGAGATTTGGGGGAAGATATAAAGAAAAGCTGTAAACTTGTTGATTATACTGATAAAGTCCCAGCCATTAAGCAGGAATATCAAGAAAGTCTTGATATTAGAAGTAAGGATAAAACAAAACAAAGTAAAGAAACAAAACAAAAGAGAAAAAATAAAATAAAATTTATAAAATTAATTAAAGATTTAAAAAAAATTTAATTATAAAATTTAAAAAGAAGAAAAAACAAATGTTTCTTCCCCCCCTTTTTCTTCTTTCTAAGGGAAAAAGAAAAAAAAAAGACAGTCAACTTGGGTTTCTTCTGGGCTGCTTGTGGTGTCTGGGCATCACTGTTTTGTGTGGTGATTTGCATTCTCCTGGGAGGTACTTGTGTATCAGCCAATGTAAGGAACTGTTTAGGTTTGGCTCTGGTGTCCTTAGGGAGATGGCTGATCTGAGGCTCTCTGTGGACCACCTCCTCTTATCAGCTATTTTTAAACTTTGTAGTTGCCTGGTCTTACTCCATAGTCTTCTGTAGAGTATTTAGGGTGCAGGATGGCTAGTGTAGCTCAGGGTATCATTCCCCTTACTTAGAGGTTTCACTGTCAGGCACTCACTGTGCAGGAATTAGTCTCTGCTCTACAACCAGCTCCTCATTCCCTACGCTGTTTTCTGATTCTAGTTCACCATGCTCTGACCTGTTGCAGTTTCAGATCAATTTCAGCCTGTGTCCTTTTCTGTATGGGCTGTTTCATCAGCCTAGGCTCAGTGGGTTTACTTAAAGAACATTCCAGTGAGCCCTTTGGCTGCCCAGCCCTCAGCAGGGGATTTCATTTTTTCCTCCAGTTCCCAAACAACAGTCCCTGAGAGTCTTATTCTTGTAATGTCCTCCTGTCAGCTGTTCTCCCTTCTCCCTCAGGGCTGTGCCCTGTGGGGGTATTTGGGGCCTCAGTGAGCTGGACTAGCCCCTTTTCTGTTGGGGGTGGTGCTCCCAGTCTGTAGGAGAGGCAGGTGGGCTCCACCCCTCCCTTCTTAGCTCTGGTTGGCTGGTTGCACCAGGCCCGCCCCTCAAACAGCCTACTGTGCAGACCCCAGTCCCAGCCTCTGCTGATCTGTCTCCCCAGTGCAAGATGGGAAGGTGGGAGCCAGTTCAGCTATCAGTACTCAAAAATGCACAAAGCAACACACAAGCAGAGAGTCCGTCCTGCAAGGTCCTGCTGCACACTCACCAATGCACCCAGCAGGAGTGGACTCAAAGTCAGCTCCACACAGCTCCCCACACCACTGATCTCAGCAAAGCTGGGGCAGCGCCACACACCACCATGGCACCCCTCAGGGCTGGTCACAAATCCTAGCCTCTCAGCACTGGGAGCGCTGGGCGAGAAGGCTCTCCTCCCCACCCCACACCACACAGATTCAATCTTTTGTGGGGCTCAACATAATGCCTTACAGGTCTGCAGAGAGTCCCTGTGTGTGGGTGCTCAGTCCCAACCTCTGGTCCCTTACTGCTCAAGTGCCACACACTTTGGGACAGCCTTTCCTATGGTCAGCACCCCGAGCATTAGACAGTGGTCCCGTCTGCCATTAGAAGCTTTGTTTCCTAGGAAGGTGCTGTCCCCTCCTCATGGGCACACCGCTCCCCTGGGTCCCTCTGCCTTCTGTGTGGGGAACTCCTTCCCTTCTCATCTGCTCTGGGTGTGAGATCCCCTCTATTGGATACTGGTCCATACTCCCTAGGGGAGGGAGCTTTGCAGACTCTAAGCCTTGGGGATCAGAGTCTAGCACAGGTTTCAGGAAGGGCTCCCCCTTTGCACACCCCCCATCTCTATGATGTTTCTTCAGTGCTCCCTACTCACACTCTGTCCACTCAGGTATGTTTCTCTGGTTTTTCCAAGCTGGTTACGTAGTATTTTAGGAGAAAATTGAGATTGTGGCTGGCAGCGGGGATGTTCTGGTGCTTCTCACATTGCCACTATCTTTCCTTTCCCTCTCTTTGTTTCTTGATGAGTCTGGCTAGAGGTTCACCAATCTGGTTTATCTTTTCAAAGAACCAGCTCTTGGTATCATTGATTTTTTTGTATTTTTTTTAGTGCCTCTGTCATTTATTTCTGCTCTGATCTTTATGATTTCTTTCCTTCTACTTACTCTGGGCTTTTCTTGTTGTTCTCTTTCTAAGTTTTTAAGTTGTAGGATTAGAGAGTCTATTAGAAATTTTTCTTGTTTTTTGAGGTAGGCTTGTAGTGCTATGAACTTCCCTCTCTGGACTGCTTTCATTGTGTCCCATAGATTTTGCATAGTTGTGTGTTCATTTTCACTTGTTTCCAGGAAGTTTTTCTTTCTTTATTGATCCTTTTGGTAACCCATTCATTGTTTAAAAACATGGTTTTCAGCCTCCATATGTTTAAATGTCTTTTAGTGTTTTTATTGTAGTTGATTTCTAATTTTATGCCATTATGATCCAAGAAGGTGCTTGACATGATTTCAATTTTCTTGAATTTATGGAGACTTGTTGTGTGTCTTAACATGTGGTCTATCTTTGAGAATGTCCCGTGTGCACTTGAGAAGAATGTATATTCTGCAGCTTTGGTGTGGAATGTTCTGTAAATATCATTTAAGTCCATCTGATCTAGTGTTTTATTTAGGGTCACTATTTCCTTGTTGACTTTTTGTTTGGAAGATCTATCCAGTGAAGTCAGTGGGGTGTTAAAGTCCTCAAGTATAACTGTATTGCTGTCAATCTCTCCCTTAAAGTCCTCTAGAAGTTATTTATAAATTTAGGTGCTCCTATATTAGGTGCATGTAAGATTATCAGGGTTAGATCCTCTTGCTGGATTGATCCCTATAGTATTATGTAAAGCCCTTTCTTGTCTCTTGTTATGGTCTTCATTTTGAAATCTATTTTGCCTGATATAAGCATTGCTACCCCAGCTTTTTTTTTCATTTCCATTTCCATGGAAAATTATTTTCCAACCATTCACTCTCATCCTGTATGAGTTTTTTGTTCTGAGGTGGGTCTCTTGTAGAGAGCATATAGTTGAGTTGGGTCATGTTTTTTTATCCATTCAGCCACCCTATATCTTTTTATTGAGGCATTTAATCTGTTTACATTTAAGGTTATTATTGAAAGATACTTATATATTGACATTTTGTTTATTTATAGCTATATTTCTCATTCTTTTTATTTCTACTTCTAATTATAGCAGTCCCTTTAACATTTCCTGTAATGCTGGTTTTGTAGTGATAAAGTCTTTTAACCTTTTTTTTGTGTGTGTCTGGGAAGCTCTTTATTTCACCATTCAGATTGCTTGATAATCTTTCTGGATAGAGCAGTCTTGGTTTCAGATCTTTGTTTTGCATTACCTTGAATACTTCATGCCATTCCCTTCTGGCTTGTAGAGTTTCTGATGAGATGTCAGATGACAGCTTTATGGGAGTTTGTGTGTTGTTTTTTTTAAAATATCTTTATTGATTTCAGAGAGAGGGAAGGAGAGGGAGAGAGAGAGAGAAACATCAATGATGAGAGAGTCATTGACCGGCTGCCTTTTGCAAACCCCCCAGTGGGGATCGGGCCCACAACCCGGACATGTGCCCTGACCGGGAATTGAACCTCAATCACCTGGATACTAGGTCGATGCTCAACCACTGAGCCAGGCCCGGCCGGGTGGGAGTTTTTTTTTTTGTAGGTAACAGATTGCTTTTCTCTGGCTTTTTAAAAGATTCTCTCTTTGTCTTGGATTCTTGACATTTTAATTACAATTTGTCTGGGTGTGGGCTTCTTTGGATTCTTGTTGTTTGAGACTCTCTGTGCCTCCAGAACCTGTGTGCCTTTTTCCTTGACCAGGTTAGGGAATTTTTCTGACATTATTTCATCAAACAAATTCTCTAACCTCTACTTTACTTTCGACCTCCTCTGGCACTTCTATAGTATGAATATTGTTACATTTTATGCTGTCCCACAGCTCCCTTAGACTGTCCTCCTGTATTTTAATTGTTTTTTGTTTTGGGGTCTCTGATTGAGTGGTTTTTTCCTACCCTGTCTTCTAATTCACTGACCCTATCCTCAGCGTCTTCTAATCTGCTGTTTATTCCTTCTAATGTATTCTTTATTTCTGCTATGTCATTTTTCATTTCTGACTAGTCATTTTTCATAGTTTCCAAATCTCTTTTCATGCAGTTGAGCATCCTTACAATCAGTATTCTAAACTCTATATCTGAGAGATTGCTTATTTCTGTTTCATTTGTCTCTTTTTCTAGAGACTTCTCTTGTTCTTTATTTTGGGGCTTGTTTTATGGTCTCCCCTTTTTGGCTAAGTGTTAGGAAGGTTTGCTTGGATTCTCAGTCTTATTGGAAGGTCTCTGGTACTGGCCAATGTCAGATACAATTTGTGACTGGCCCTGAGTACCCTGTTTGGGGCTATCAACAACCCCAGGCTTGAGGTCTCCTCTGCTAGGGCTGGATGTGTTTGGATAGGACCAAGATGCACACCAAAATCTGCTTTTCTAAGGCCTGGGTCCCAAAACACATCTGGCAAAGACTCAAAGCACCCTGAGTTCTGCCTCAGTCTGTAGACTGGTTAATCTGATTCTCTTAATGAGCCTCAGGCTGTAAAAGCTCCACTGGGTGGGGGTGGCTGATTGTTATGACTCTTAACAAGCCTCAGGTTGTAGAAACTCCTCTGGGCAGGGTGAGAGGCTCTCCAGCAGGATGGGGCAATTGCTTCCCCCCTCAGGCAAAAGCCCCAAATTCACCTCCCATGAAAGGTGTCCCCCACAACCTGGGGGAAGGGCTCTCCCCAGACTCCCCCCACATAGCTTCAGTCCACTCCACTCCCCCTCCACCAGAGCTCAAGGTGAGTAACTGCACAGGAAACTTTGGGCATTGGCTTGTTAAGAGTGTGCCTGCAGTTCCAGCTACCTCTCCCTGGCAAACAGAAACCAGGCTGCTTTTCACAGCCAGATGTTTTGTGGGCACCTTTCTCAGTTCTGGTGCTCTTGGCTGAGAAGGCCAGCCTGGGGCTTAGGCCCCAGAGTCCTCAGTGAGAACCCCACACAGCCGAGATATCCCTCTGGGCCTTCAGCTGCTGCCTGTGGGAGCCCAGCCAGCCCTCTTGCATCCATACTTCCTACTAGTCTCTCTGCTGTCTCCATTTTTTTTTTTTTTATGAGTGAGCTCTTCAGCTAGTCTTCAGTTGGATTTCTGGAGTTTTCAGGATGGTTTTTCTATGTTTTAATTGTAAATCCAGATTAGTCCTGGGAAAGTGTAAGTGTAGCTTCCACTCAGTCTGCTGCCATCTTAGATCTTATTATCTTGATTTTTAAAAATTGAGATATGGTAAATATGCAATAAAATGTTTAGTTTGATAACTTTTGACAATTGAATATATCTGTGTACTATCACCCAAAACAAGCTATTGGATATACCCATCACCCCAGAAAGTTTTTCTTGCCTTTTCCTTGTCATTATTATTCCTCACTAATTGCTTCCCCCACCAACAACTACCTAATTTCTATAAAAATGGGTTAGTTTTGCCTTAATCTGAATTTCAGAATAATGGATTTAAACACTGTACATTATATTGTGTCTGAATTACTTAGCTTAACATGATAATATTCAAATTCATCTATATTACTGAATATATCAGTAGTTTTTTTGTTTTTTGTTTTTTAATTGTTGAGCACTATTTTATTTATGTGAATGTACCACTATTTGTTTTTCCACTCATCTGCTGATGGATATTTGAGTTATTTTGAAGTTTTGCCTATTATAAATAAATTTATTATGAGCTTTGGAATACAAGTATTTTTATGTTCATATGTTTTTATATGCCTTGGGTAAATACTTGGGGGTGAGATTTCTGGGTAAGCATATGGGTATCTTTATGGAAAACTGCCCAAAGTTCTTCAAATGGGTTATATCATTGTATAATCCCATTTGCCATACAGGAGAGTTCCAGTTTCACAATATCCTTGGTAACATTTAATTTTATCAGTATGTATTTTTTAATTTTAGTCATTATAGTAGCTAAAAGTGATATCTTATGGTGCTGAGTTTCTCTGATAATTCAATAATGAAGTGGAACATTTTCTTCAAGTGTTTACTAACCATTCATATATCATGCCTGTTATATATATATATTCCTGGTTACAAGTCCCTTGTTAGACTTATGTATAATTAACATTTTTCTCCCAGATGTGGCATATCCATTCATTTTCTTAATGGAGTATTTTGATGAGGTAAAATGTTAAATTTTGGAGATTCCAAGATGGTGGAAGATTACATGGAAGCTACACTGACACTCACCCCAGGCCAAACTGGAATTACAGCTAAAATATAGAAAAATCATCCTGAATAATCAACTGAAGACTAGCTGGAGAGCACCCTCATAACTGAGGATGTAAAGTGGAGACCACATAGAGACAGGTAGAACATGCAGAGGTGCAAGAGGACTCGCTGAGCTCCTACAGTAATCAGTTGAAGGTCCAGAGGGATATCTCAGCTGTGGGGGATTCCCACTGAGAACTCTGGGGTCTAAACCCCAAGCTTGGCTCCCTAGCCCAGACTGCCAGAACTGTGAAAGGTGCCCATATGACATCTGGCTGTGAAAATCAGCAGGGCTTCTGTCTGCCAGGGAGGAACAGCTGGAAATGCAGGAACCCTTTTAAGGGGCCAAGGCACAAAGTTTTGTGTTCAGTCACTTACTTTGGACTCCAGCAGAGGGAGGGTGGAGTGGCCTAGAGCTGTGTGAGGAGAATCTAGGGTTGTGAACTCTGGGGAGAGTGCTTGAGGGCAGCCGTCTAGGTTTCTGTCCTGAGTCACTATCCCATAATACAGAGGACTTCTTTCTCAGGCAGACCTTTACCATCCAGGCAGCTTTTATCTGGGGGAGAAACAATTGTCCCACCAATTGTAAAGTTCTCACCCCATCCTGTGGAGTTTATGACTTGCTGTGGTCTACAGCCTGAGGCTCTTTAAGAGACTGAGAATATAAATCACCCTGCAGGCATAGGCAGAACTCTGGATGCTCTGAGTCTTTGCCTGATCTGCTTCTGGAACCAGGCTTAGAAAAGCAGACCTTGATGCACATCTTGTTCCTCTCCAAATGCACCTAGCCCCAGCAGAGTGAGCCATAAGCTGTGGATTGCTGAAGACTCCAAAAAGGGTACTCAAGTCTTGACACAAACAGCATCTGACATTGTCTGAACCAGAGACCATCCAAAAAAAACTGGGAGTCCTGCAGATCTACCTAATATATAGAAACAAACCCAAACAGGTAGCAGAAATGGGGAGACAAAAAACAAGCCCCAAATGAAAGAATAAATGAATTCTCCAGTAAGAGAGCTAAATGAAATGGGGATAAGCAATATATCAGGTATAGAGGTCAGAATACCGATTATAATGATCCTAAACAGCATGAGAAAAGATATGGATTCTATGAAGGAAATTAAGAATGGCATACCAGAAATAAAAAGATATTGGAAGGATTAAATAGCAGGTTAGGGGAAGCTGAGGATTGGATCAGTGAATTAGAAGACAAGGTAGAAAAAAATCACTTAATCAGAGAACCAAAAAGAAAAAACAAAGAACAGGAAGACCCATGGTCACAGACAATAGTGTGGTGAAGACCTGGGGGGTTGGCTGTTGGGTGTAGGCTGGAGGAGATCAATGGGGGGGGGGATGGGACATTTGTAATACTTTCATCAATAAAGATAAATTAAAACACAAAAAATGTTAAATTTGGTAATGAACAATTTATAATTTTTACAAGTGTTTTTTTTTTTTTTATACTTATTGTGGCCTATCCAAGAAATATTTGCCTACTTTGACATTACAAATATAGACTTCTGTGTTTTCTTTGAGGACTTTTGTGGTTCTCAGTTTTAAATTTAGTTCTATGATCTGCCTCAAATTGTTCTTTCTTTGTGTAAAGGGAGAGAGGAGTCTTGACTCTCTCTTTACTATATAGATATTCAATTTTTCCAGCACAATTTGTTGAAAAGACTTTTCACATTCAACTAACTTACTAGTTTTGTCAAAAATAAAATAACCATAAATCTGTGGGTTTATTCCTGGGCTCTCTATTTTATTTCACTAAATTGTTTTCCTGGCATTAGATGGATATAATACTGTAGCTATAGTTTATCAAAAGTCTAGAAATCAAATGGTATAAGTCCTCCAACACCATTCCATTTAAAAATTTGTTTAACTTTTAAATCTTCTGAATTTTTATATAAACTTTAGAATAATCTTATCTATCTCTTGAAAATAGCCTGTTGAAATTTTGTAAAACATTTCATTTAATCTATATATTCATATAAAAAGAATGGACATCATAACACTATTAATCGAGTCTCTCTATTAATACCAATGTTCTGTCTCTCCATTTAGGTGTTTTTTTAATGTGAGTAATGTTTATAATTGAATGTAAAGTCCTTACATATGTTTTACTAGATTTATTCCTAAGAACTTTTGTTAACAACTATGAAGTTTCTAAAATGTTACCCTATTTGCAATCTAGCACATTAGTCTGCCACAGTTACATGAATGCTGGCCAAAGACAGAAGACCACTGAGTCAGAGACAAAATATAGTTTATTAATAATAACAATAGAAGTAGACAGAGAATCAGCATTTGCACTGCTTCTCCTAACCCCAGTTACCACAAGATAATGCAAAAGGTGATGTGATAACTGTACAAGCTTAGAGGCCTAAAAATTTTATAATAAGCAATAAGCAAGCTTACCTTTTGCTTTGGAAGAAGACATATCTCTTTCTTCTAGATATATATATATATATA
The DNA here is from genome assembly GCF_054644295.1 of Miniopterus natalensis. Lineage (NCBI taxonomy): Eukaryota > Metazoa > Chordata > Mammalia > Chiroptera > Miniopteridae > Miniopterus > Miniopterus natalensis. The sequence goes on from NC_142090.1 coordinate 29,730,900, forward strand.
TATATAATTTTAACAAAAGCACCCTTCAGAACAAAGACATTGCTGGTACTGGTAAGACATGCCAAAATGAGAGAAAAGCATAGAGAATCATCCCTCCAACAATCTCAAGTTTGGGATGGTAATTAAAATATTTTAAAAGTTCAATTTTCTGCTGTTTATTACTAGTATATAGATATGTAATTGATTTATGCATATTAAATAAAACAATGACCAAAATTATCCAAACTACTTTAAAATTAGGAAACATATTTCTGGATAATCACTAGCCAAATGAGATATAAAAAGTGAGATTATGGATATACTATGATACAAAGAAATTAAGAGTATTTTTAATCTAAACCTAGAAAAGACAGCAAAAGCTATACTCAAAAGCAAATTTGTAGACTTAAATGCCTTTGTTATTATAATTTTTTTAAAAGTGAATAATAAAACAGTATTCATCTTGAGAAACTTTAAAGAGAACAAGTGATATTTTAAACTATCAGATAGTTTAAAAAATAAAGCTGGAATTAATGGACTAGTAATTTTTTAAAAATAGAATTGATAAATAAATTGAATAATGGATCTTTTAAAAAAATCTAAAAAAATGGTCTTAATTAAAAATAATATTATATATGTGTGTGTTTGTATGTATGTATATATACACATATATACACATATATATACACATATATATACATACACACACATGATTATGAACTAGAAAAGAGTTGAAATGACCTGAAAGGTGATATTAAAATAATTATAAAATAAAATTAGCATATGATCCAGCAATTCTGCTTCTGGGTATATATCCACAGTAAATTAAAATAGAATATCAAAGAGATATTTGCACTCCCACATTCACTGAAGCATTCTTAGCAGTAGCCAAGATATGGAAACAACTTAAGTTTTCATCAACAGATGAATGGATAAAAAATATGTGATATATTGGAATATCCCTCAGTCATGAGAAAGAAGGAAAACAGCCATTTGTGATAACACAGGTGGACCTTCAGCATTATTCTAAGTGAAATAAGCCAGAGAAAGACAAATACTGTATGATACCACTTATTTATGGAAACTTTGTGGAAAGAGTTGAACTTGTAGAAACAAAGAGTAGAAAAGTAGTTGTCAGGGGATGGGAGGCAGGTTAAATAGGAGAGGTTGGTAAAAGGTTACAAACTCTCAGCTATAAGATGAATAAGTTCTGAGGAGGTAAAGTATAATATGGTGACAATAGTTGATAACACTGTACTGTATAATTGAAAATTGCTGAGAGAGTGGAACTTAAATGTGTTAATTAACTAGATGGGGAAAATTGTTTTTATATATATATATAGACATATTGTTGGTATATTGATATATTGATATGATATATCAATATATCTATCAAATCACCATGATATGCACTATAAATATCCTACAATTTTATATGTCAATTATAAATTAATATAGCTAAAATTTAAATAAATAAAATAAAGCCCAGGCCCAGTCCCACCCCCCCACACACACTCAAATAATTTTAAAAGACTAGGGCATATAATTTCATGCATGCAATTCCCTTAGGTTTTTAAATCTGGAGGAAATGAATAATTTTGTAGAAAATTATGAACTATCAAAATTAACACCAGTGAAAAACTGATCATACCAGTCACCATTGAAGAAACTGGAACAATAATTAAAGATCTACCATTTAAGACTAGACCAAGATGGCAGCAGATTGAGTGGAAGCTACACTGACACTCTCCCTAGACCAAAGTGGAATTACAACTAAAATATAGAAAAAAACATCCTGAATAATCAACTAAAGACTAGCTGGAGAGCACCTTCATAACCAAGGATGGAAAGTAGAGATCACATAAATGCTGTAAGAAGAGCAGAGGTGAGAGAGGGCTGGTTGGGCTCCCAAAGGCAGCAGCTGAAGGTCCAGAGGGATATCTCAGCTGTGGGGGATTCCCACTGAGAACTCTGGGGTCAACATGCATATAACAATATTTGCATCATAGGAGTGCCAGAAGGGGAAGAGAATAAGCAAGGGGTAGAGAATCTGTTTGAAGAAATAATGGCAGAAAACTTCCCTAACCTGGTGAAGGAAAAAGTCACACAAGTTCAGGAGGCACAGAGAGTCATAAGCAAGAACCCAAAGAGGCCCATGCCCAGATACATCATAATTAAAATGCTAAAAATTCAAGACAAAGAGAGAATCTTAGAGGCAGCAAGAGAAAAACTATCTGTTACCCACAAAGGAACTCCTATAAGGCTGTCAGCTGATTTCTCATCAGAAAATCCACAGACCAGAAGGAAATGGCATTAGATATTCAAGGTAATGCAAAGCAAGGATCTGAAAAGAAGATTACTCTATCATTCAAAATAGATGGTGAAATAAAGAGCTTCCCAGACAATAAAACGCTGAAGGAGTTTGTCACCACCAAACCAACATTGCAAGAAATGTTAAAGGGATTGCTGCAGTAAGAAGTAGAAATAGAGAGAGAGAAACATAGGCTTAAAGAATTAAAATGGCGCCTGGCCAGGCGTGGCTCAGAGGTTGAGCATTGACCTGGGATCCAAGTGATCAAGGTTCGATTCCTGGTCAGGGCACATGCCCGGGTTGTGGGCTCGATCAATGACTGTCTCAATATTGATGTTTCTATCTCTCCCTCTCCCTCTCCTTTCCTCTCTCTGAAATAAATAAAGATATATTTTTTAAAAAAAGAAAAAAGAGAATTAAAATGGCAAGAGATAGGTACCTATTAATAATAACCTTGAATGCAAATGGATTAAATGCTCCAATCAAAAGACATAGTGTGGCTGAGTGGATAAGAAAGCATGACCCAAATATATGCTGTCTAAAAGAGACCCACCTCAGAAGAAAAGACTCACACAGGATGAGAGTGAAGGGATGGAAAAAAAATTCCATGCATATGGAAAAGAAAGAAAAGCTGTGGTAGCAATACTCATATCAGATAAAATAGACTTCAAAATAAAGACCATAAGGAGAGACAAGAAAGGTCACTACATAATACCAAAGGGATTGATCCAGCAAGAGGATTCAACACTAATAAACATATATGGACCCAATATAAGAGTACCTAAAAAAAATCTTTTTAAAATCTTTATAAAAAATCTTCTATTGGAATTTAAGGGAGAGATTGACAGCAATACAGTCATACTCGGGAACTTTAACATCTCACTGGCTTCACTGGATAGGAGTTCCAAACAAAAAATCAACAAGGAAACAGTGACCATAAATGACACACTAGATCAGATTGATTTAATTGATATTTACAGAACATTCCACCCCAAAGGTGTACAATATACATTCTTGTCAAGTGCTCACGGGACATTCTCAAAGATAGACCACACGCTAGGACACAAAACAAGTCTCTACTAGTTCAAGAAGATTGAAATCAGAAATTAACTACAATAAAAACACTAAAAGCATTCAAACACATGGAGGCTAAATAGCATGTTATTAAACAATGAATGGGTTACCAAAACAATCAAGGAAGAAATAAAAAACTTCCTGGAAACAAATGAAAATGAACACACAACAACGCAAAATCTATGGGACACAATGAAAGCAATCCTGAGAGGTAAGTCCATAGCACTATAGGCCTACCTCAAAAAACAAGAAAAACTTCTAATAAACTATCTAACCCTACAACTTAAAAACTTAGAAAGAGAACAACAAGAAAAGCCCAGTGTAAGTAGAAGAATGGAAATAATAAAGATCAGAGTGGAAATAAATGACATAGAGACTAAAAAAACAATACAAAAGATCAATGAATCCAAGAGCTGATTATTTGAAAGGATAAACCAGGATGATGAACCTCCAGCCAGGCTCATGGCAGGTGGGTGGAGGGGGAGAGAGTAACCAAAGAATTTATATGTATATATGCACAACCCAAGGACACAGACAATGGTGGGGAGAGGGACTGGGGAGGGGAAAGGGACGGGGTGGAACAGGCTGTTGGGGAGAAAAAGGGACATCTGTAATATTTTAAACAAAAATTAAAAAAATAAAATAAAAAATAAAAAAAAGACTCAAAGATCATCAGATGGACCTTGGAGCACCAGTTTGTAAGGCTGCTAATAAAGTCCATCTGCTTGCAACAGGAAAAAAAAAAAGAAAGAAAGAAAGATAGAGGACCCAAATAAACAAAATTAGAAATGGAAGAGGTGAAGTAACAAGTGACCCAACAGAAATACAAAGGATTGTAAGAAAATACTATGAACAACCATATGCCACCAAGCTGGACAACCTGGGTGAAATGGATAAATTCCTAGAAAAATACAACCTTCCAAAACTCAGTCAGCAAGAGTTAGAAAACCTGAATAGGCTGATAACTGCTGATGAAATTGAAGCAGTAATTTAAAAATTACCAGCACACAAAAACCTTGGCTTCACATAAGAGTTTTAGCAAACATTCAAATAAGAACTAACACCGATCCCCTGCAAACTATTCCAAAAAAATCCAAGAGGAAAGAACACTTCCAAGCCCTTTTTAAGAGGCCAACATTAGCCTAATTCCAAAAACAAATAAAGACACTATAAAGAAAGAGAACTACAGGCCAATATTTCTGATGAACATAGAGGCTAAAATCCTCAACAAAATATTAGCAGATTGGATCTAGCAATAAATTAAAAGGATCATACATCATGACCAGGTGGGATTTATTCTAGGGATGCAAGGCTAGTAAAATATTCACAAATCAAGAAATGTGATACATCACGTAGACAAATTGAATGAAAAAAATCACATGATCATATCCATAGACACTGAAAAAGCATTCCACAAAATCTAACAAACTCTCAGCAAAGTGATCCTACTTCTAGGAATATATCCTAAGAAACTGGAAACACTAATCAGAAAGAAATTATGCACCCCTATGGTCATAGCAGCACAATTTAAAATAGCTAAGTTCTGGAAACCATCCAAGTGCCCATCAGTAGATGAGTAGATAAAAAAGCTGTGTTACATTTACACCATGGAATACTATCCAGATGTAAAAAGGAAGTATAGCATGGATGGAACTGGAGAGTATTATGCTAAGTGAAATAAGCCAGTCAGAGAAGGACAAGTATCACATGATCTCACTCATATGTGGAACATAATGAACAAAATAAACTGATGAACAAAATAGATCCAGAGACATAGAAGCATGGAATAGACTGAGGAATCTCAGAGGGATGGCAGAGTTGGTTGTGTGGGTGGGAAGAGATTAATTAAAGAACTAATATGCGTAAATGCATAAACCATGGACACAAACAATTGTATGGGGAATGCCTGGCAGTGGGGCAGATGCAGCATGGAGGGGATCAATGGGGGGGGGGGGGGGGGAGAAGGGGACACATGTAATACTTTCAACAATAAAGATAAATAAAAATAAAAAAAGATCTACCATTTATAAAGGCACCAGGATTATATAGGTGCATCATTGACCTTCACCTTCAAAGGACTGAAAAAATGTCAAATCCAGTAGTATGGACTAAAGAAATAGATGTAGATATCTTCTCTTCATTAATGCTGAAACAGCATTAACTTCACATCCTGGTAATCAACATAAACAAATAGTAGTACAGATAAATCTTACTTGTAATACATTAAAATTTAAAATAATGTAGTACCAAATGGAATTTATCATGCTGCCAAGATTAATAATGCCTGATAAAACAATATTTATTCCAGTAATGCAAAGATGATTTTGTATTGTGAAATCTATCAATTTAATAAATGTTAAATAATTTCAAGAGAATAATGCTAAAAAATCATATGATAAAATTTAATAGTCATTACCTGGTAAAGCATTAAGTAAAAGGAATTGAGTAATCTACTTAAATGCAATAGCCTCTTTAATAAAACCAAGAGGAAATATTAATCTAAAGAGCTAACACTAAACTGAGTTTTAAGAAAGGTATTAAATGATTATCTATTATTTAATATTGTCTTCAAAGTCAAATGAATAAATATAAACAAAAATGAAATAATCAGTATAAGCATCATGGGAGGGCTAGTAAAACTCTCTTTTGGACTGTATACCTAGAATTATGAGACCAGTAGAAACAGTAACTACCATAATGGTAATGTGGATGGATACAAAATAAGTTTTTTTTTTTTTTTTTAATCAGCAACTTTTCTCTAAATAAGCAATAAGAAACTAGAAATGGAAATGAGATAATTATTCCTTGTCGCATAAAAAAAGATTATGAAATCATTACAAATAAATTTAACAGACACATTATCTATATGAAGTATAAAATCTTATCAAAAGATGTAAGTCATGAACAAATGGAAAGACAACCTATGTTCTTAGATAAGAAGCTTTAAAATTATAATATAACATTTCCCTAAAATGTAATTTATACATTTAATGTCATACCCATTAGAATTTCAGTAATATATATTCTTTTTTTTTGTATTTTGGAGTACAATAATCTTAAAATTAATATGGAGGAAAAAATACCTGAGAATACCTGCATTTCCCACCTTAACCCCAAGCATATTATAAAGAAGAACGTTGAGAGGACTTGTCCTACTGGTTATCAGAAATTTCTATATAGTAAGAGTAATCAAATCAATATGTTATTGACAGAGGAACAAACCAAGAGATTAGTAGATCAGACCCCAAAAAATAAAATATATATGATTATAAATGAGAAAGGTTATATTCAATTTAGTGGGAAAAAGATAATTTATTGAAGAACTAATGCTGATGTAATAATTTATCTCTCTGGAAAATAAAGGTTACCTTACTTTAAACCACAGGCAAACAATTTCAAATGGGTTTAAATGTAAAAAATAAAGCAATTTAATCTTTGTAGAAAACTGGGCAATTACATATATAATCTATATGCAAAACTCTATCTATCGGGGAAATTTTGTACTGAGACAGAAAAACTAGAATCTACATATAATACATAATACATATATAATAGAAATAAAACATAAATCTAAATAATGCATATATATGTGTGTATGTATATGGTGAGAAACAACAATATCCTTTGTAGGGGACACTACAAACTACAATACTGGTGGTAACATAAGAAAATATTGCTTTTTAAAAAGTAATCTGGATGTCCTCTTTGAAGAAGTGTCTACTCAGGTCCTTTGCCAATAGATATATGAAAAAATGCTCAAAGTCACTAGTCATCAGAGAGATGTAAATTAAAACTACAGTGAGGTATCACCTCACACATGCTAGAATGGTTAACATCAACAAATCAACAAACAAGTGCTAGAGAGGATGTAAAAAAAGAATCCCTTGAGCACTTTTGGGAATGCAGACTGGTGCAGCCAGTGCGAAAAACACTATGGAGTTTCCTCAAAAATTAAAAATGGAACTGCCAATTCACCCAGTGATCCCACTTCTGGGAATATATTCTAACAATCCTGTAACACCAATTAGAAAGAATATATGCACCCTTATTGTGCATAGTAGTGTTATTTACAATAGCTAAGATTTTTTTTTATATATATATCTTTATTGATTTCAGATAGAGGAAAGAAAAAGGAGAGAGAGAGAGAGAAACATCAATGATGAGAGAGTCATTGATCAGCGGCCTCCTGCATGCCCCCAACTGGGGATCGAGACCGCAACCCAGGCATGTGCCCTGACGGAATCGAACCGCAATCGCCTGGATCCTAGGTTGATGCTCAACTGCTGAGCCACGCCCAGCCGGGCAGCTAAGATCTTGAAACAGCCGGAGTGCCCCGCAGTAGATGAGTGGATAAAAATCTGTGGTGCATTTACATGATGGAATACTATGCAGCTATAAAAAAGAAGGGTCTCTTATCCTTTGTGACAATGTGGATGGACCTGTAGATTTGTTTTTTAAGCTCATCAAAGGCATGCTTTCTTTATTTTTTAATATGTTTTATTGATATTTAGAGAGGGAATGGGAGAGGGATAGAGAAACAGAAACATTGATGAAAAAGAAATATTACTGATTGGCTGCCTCCTGCAGGCCCCCACCAGGGGATTGAGCCCACAATCTGGGCATGTGCCCTGCCTGGGAATTGAGCCATGGCCGCTTGGTTCCTGGGTTGAAGCTCAACCACTGAGCCACACTGGGCTGGGTGGACCTGGAGATTATTATGCTAAGCAGAATAAGCCAGTCAGAGAAAGATAGATATCAGATGATCAGACTTTTATGTGGAATCTAATGAACAAATAAACTGGTGAAAAAATAGGTTTAAAGACATGGAAGCATGGAACAAACTGACATATCTGAGAGGGAAGCCGGGAGGGGGAGCAGGAAGAGATTAACCAGAGAACTTATATGAACATATGCATAGCCCATGGACACAGACAACAGTGTGGTGAAAACTTGGGGTGGGTGGGAGCTGGGCTGAGGGGCCAAAAAGAGCCAAAATGAGGAATATCTGTAATACTCTTAACAATAAAAAATATTTTTAAAAAGTAATCTGGCAAATTTAATTAAAATGAAAAATTGCATATACTTTTCTACTCACGACAACTCTTGGCTATCTTTCCCACAGAAACATAATTTCTAGTAGGTAAAAATATGTGTATACTGTTGCTTAGTATAGTGTTGCTTAGTATAGTGTATAGTGTTGACGACGCTGTGCTTAGAGAAAAAAAACTGGAAATAATGTAAATGTCCAACATTGTGTCATTGAATGAATATGTTCTGCCACAGTCCACATTATAGACTAATCTAACGTCATTAGGGAGAAAGAATTAAAGCTAAGTCAAAACAGTTCTCCATGGATACTGTTGAGCTACAAAAAATGAAAATGTAAACATATATGTTCAATATACTGTATTATAAAACAGACCAAGAGCAAGCAAAAAAATCCCTTAGGTATAGATATAAATATACATTTACATGTAAACATATTACATAAACTAACCTATGTTGTTTCACAACACCAGGGGCACTATTCATGTACACAAAGCTATGTAATATGTTGGTCATGCATTTTTGTGTATTGGTTATAGATATGGATATCAGATGCATATAGACATGGATGTGGGTGCAGACGTATGTAAATGTAGACACGATAAATTTAAATATGACCGCGCGTGCATAAAATTATAGCATAATCTTTAGGTTGGTAGCATGGATTACTCTGGGCACAGGGAGAATGCAGGAAGTCATTTTATTGAGGGAGGGGAGAAGAAGGCAAAAGAAAAGAAGAAAAAGGCTACAAATGCACATATATACACACTACCAAGATGCATAATTTTATGCCACCTATACATACATTAATTTATGTGTTGTATAGATATTAAATAAAAATGAAAGACAGAAACTAGTTTTTTCTAAAATAATAATGATAATGACCTCTAACATTTACGGAGTTTTTATTTTGTTCCAGGTACTGTGCTTAACACTTTATCAACGTCAGCTCATGAAAATAATCCCAAATGGATGCCTATGTAAATTTAATTCATGAGCGTATTTCCTAACTCTCCTTTCCACTTTTTCTGTTAAAATCAGTGATTATTACTTTGTTAATTGTTCAGCTATTCAGCTGACCCCAGATGGATGACATTGATTCCTTGTTTAGTACAACACATAAACAGCATCTGTTTGCACTGGAGTGCTTGATGTTAATCTTTCTCTTCATATACATTTTGTTCCTAATAAACCTTCAGTTAACATTGGTAGGATCACAAAGGAGTCTTTGGTATTGATAAATGGAGAAGAGATTCACACATATATATGTAGGACTACTAGAAAAATCAGTAGGCAATTACAATACTTTTGTAGTGAAATCCAAATTAAAACATTCTGTTATGTCTTTGGGCAAATCACATAACTTCACTATGCATGAGAATAAAAAAAATGGCTTCAGTAGGTAATTTTTCGGACCACTATCTCTAAAATTTCCTAATTCTATAATTTCTACTCATGAATATTCAGAACTTGAAATCTATGTTTTTTTCTAGTTTTATCCTCCAATTTTTAACATATGGTTGGAGGTGTGAGTGTGTATATTAGTTCTCTTGCTGCAAATTACTCCAAAATTTAGTGGATTAAAAAAACATTTATTATGTAATAGTTTCTGTTAAGTTAGGAAAATAGGCCTAATTTAATTAGAGTCTTTCTGGCTCTGGTCTGTCAAAATGTTGAAGTCATCATACCTCACAGATGAGACTGTTGAAAGAATTTAGTTCCTTGTGTGTTGTCTGACTAACAGGTCAGTTTCTCATGAGCTATTCTATTGTCTGCAGCCTTAATGCATTTCTTTGCCACTTTGGCCTCTCCATAAAATATCTCACAACATGACATCTAGCTTAATCAGAGCCAGCAAGCAAGAGGGCAGAAGGGAGTGCCAGAAAGATAGAGGGTGTTAGCAAGATAAAAAACATATTTTGTGACCTAATTACAGAAATGACATCCCAACATCTTTGCCATATCGTATTGGCTAAAAGCAAGTTACTAGGGACTGATGATTGCAAGAAGGGAGGGGGGTTGGGAGACTGGATGGAAAAGGTCAAGTGATTAAGAAGTACAAATTGGCCCTAGCAGGTTTGGCTCAGTGGTTAGAGTATTGGCCTGCAGACTGAAGGGTCCTGGGTTTGGTTCCAGCCAAGGGCACGTGCCTGGGTTGGAGGCTCGATCCCTAGTCCCTGTCAGGGCGAGTGTGGGAGGCAACCAATCTGTGTGTCTCCTTCACATCAGTGTTTCTCTCTCGGTCTCTCTCCTCTCTCTTTCCCTTCCATTGTCTCTGAAAAGCAATGGGAGAGAAGTATCCTCAAGTGAGGATTAAAAAAAAAAAAAGTACAAATTGGTAGTTGCAAAATAGTGATGGGGATGTGAAGTACAGCATAGGGAAATCTTGATCTGCAAGCTGGAAGCTGATCAATTTGTGGACCGTTTCAAAGGACCTGCCTTTGGCTTTAAAATTTTCTCTATTGCTTGTCTGTTTTAATGAATTCTACTCTTATCTTTGTTTTCTTTCTTCTATACACATTGGGTTTAATTTGCTCTACTTTTTTTACCTTGTTAAGGTGAATCATTGATTTGGACTTTCTTCCTTTTGTACATAAAAAATTAAAGCTATAAGTTTCCCTTTGAGCATTGCTTCAGCTCTATATAACCAAGTTTGATATATTGTATTTTCGTTATTATTCAGTTACAAATATTATCTAATTTTCCTTTCAATTTTTTTCTATGATTCACAAATTATTTAGCAGTGTGTTATTTTCTAAATATTTATAGTTTCCCTGAATATCCTGTTGTTACTTATTTCTAACTTAATTTATTTCTGGTCAGAGAACATACACTGTACGGTTTCTATTCTTTTAAATAAATTGAGACATGTTTAATGGCCCTGCATGTGGTCTGTTTTGGTAAATACAGCAGGAGCAATATATTCAAGTATAAAGTTCTATAAATATCAATTGGGTCAAATTATTTTTATAATTTTTTCAGATCTTCTATGTGTTTACTAATATTTTGTCTACTTTTTCAATCAATTATTGAGAGAGTGGCAATAAAAATGTCCTTGGTGAAATACAATTCTCCTTGGACTGTTTATGTTTCTATAGATTTTACTGGTTGTGTTGGGACTACAAAACTCTGACCCTTTTCCACGTGGGCCACTTCCTGGGTTGTTAATAACACTGGTAACCTCAACGGAGGAAGTACCAGCTTCCAACCCCAAGGGGAAAAAATATGCTTGCTTACTGCTTATTATAAAAGCAGTGGATTCCCCAATTTCAATATTTCTTATCTGTACTGCACATCCATATTTTTTCCCTCATAGAACTTGGGAACAAGGGAGAATTGATACAAATATGCTGACATTTATGCTGCTTGCTGAAAAAAATAAACTCCTTTTTCTCTTACAAAGGAGACTTGTATTTTTTAGCCACCATTCAATGAAAGATTGGCTAATATCTTGTAAGTGGGGTAAAATAAAATCCCAGACCTAGTATTTTACTGTGATTATAGAATTATCTATTTCTCCTTTTACTTCTATGAATTCTTGATGAAGTTAGAAGCTATCTTACATAAGCTCGCATAACACAGAACTGCAAGTTGCCTTTAGGAAATATTAGAAGCCTCTAGTATCTGAAGGTGGCTTCCTGTTGAGCAAAGAATTGGGATCTTCAGTCATAAAAATAAATGAATTATGAAACAACCTAAATGAGCTTGGAAGGAGATTATTCCCCAGATGAGAGCTCAGCCCAGCGGACACCTTGATTGTAACCTGTAACTGTGAGCAGAGGATTCAATTAAGCTGTGCCTGGTCTTCTGACCAGGGAAACTATGAAATAATAAATGTATGTAGTTTTATGCTGCTAAATTTGTAACAATTTGCTATGCAACAACAGAAATCACTACAACTTCTACTGATTATCTTTTTCTTGAAAATGTGTCACATTTTCCTGGTTCTTTGTATGCCAAGTAATTTTGGATTATATCCTGGATATTGTGAGTGTTATGCTATGGAGACTCTGGATTCCTTTATATTTCTTTGAAGAGTATTGGTATAGTTTTCTTGATTTTCAAACTGAAAGACTGCCTCACCTATGCCATCTTAAATCTCAGTTCAATTTTTGGGTCCATAAGCATGATTCAGAGACTTGGGCAGGATTTATACGCAGAACCTGAGCTTTCCCTTCTCTTTCTAACTTTCAGGGTTACTTACTATTTTCTTATGTCAATGGTCCCCTTACACTGTTACTTACACAAGGAACCATTGGTTTTCTATTGGAGCTTCAACATTCTACCTTTAGTCCAAAGCTTGCAAAACCCAGGAACTCACAACATGCTTCATTTAAGTTTGAAGCTTCTCCAAAGTCTCTCAGCCTTTGTTCATTGTCTTTACCCATAGCTTTCAGGGAGTCATTTTTTTTTCTCTCTCTAAAATCAACAGTTATAATAGTTGAGAAGATTAGTATTTTAGGAGCTTATTTCTCCACAAGGAAGCAGACCTACCAAGCCTTTATTTTGATCAGTAGATCACAGGTTCAAATATCTTTCAAATGTGTTATTTTATTAGGATGTGAGCTGTATTTTCCAATCTAAATCATTCTCTATGTTTGTGGAATAGCTAGTATTTTGTAAGAAAATACTACTTATTACATTACTATGCAGTATCAATTGACTCATAAAGGCTTTCTAACTTTGTGGTATGTATTTAGTATGTATTCAGGCTTATACTGTAATGTTTCTTTTTGTGTCATCAGATTTTCAGTAAATTAGAACTAATAAAATCATGTATTCTGACTTTTGGGCCTTTACTATATTTGAACCTACACATTCAGAGTATAGCTTATATCAGTGCCTTTGGAATCATTATCCATGTATACTGTGAATGCATGTTAACACAAGAATACATTTGCAGGGTATGAGTTCATAATATTGAATGCATAGTAAAATATTTATAAAACAGAGTTATAATACTCAAAAGCTATTTACTTAAATTATTACTTATAATTCTATTGTTCATTAAGTGTTATTTCTAAAACTGTAGCAGAAAATATAAAACCTGATTTTCAGAGTTCTACGTGACAAAACATTGTTTCATTTTGTTTTGTTTTACAAGATCCTTCCTACTGATATCTTCAACAACAGAACACAGCCTATATAGGTAAAAAAAGTTAACAACATTAGATGTAATGAACATATTTTCTTTGTGCTCACTGAATAGCTATTATTTTTAAAGGCCCTGTAATAGATGAAAAAGTTTGGATAAACATCCACAAATTCCCACATTCTGCAATATGTAAATGAAATTAAATTCATAGAGATTAAACAAATTACATGGTATCATAGCTATCTAGCTTTCATTGACTAAAGTAATCCAGAAATGACCTAAACTCATAGTGTAAATCCAATATGATATTTAGTTTCCTGAGGAAAATTTAAAGGTCTTCTGGTTACTGACTAAACAAAAGCAGTAAAATCTATGAATTTTTGTATAATTTTAAGTGCCTTGGATAGTGTTAAGGGCCATAAACAGGATGATTTTAGCTAAGAAATGCAAGAGCTCTCTAGAAAAGTATTTTATGTACCACTAGCACAATGAAATCAAATTTCACAATCCCATAAAACAAAAGTGACAGAAGTCTGCATTCAGGAAATGTGCTAACATGAGCATAAAAATATAAGCTATCTAGTCAGAAGACTCCAATTGTGCATAGGTTTTCAATTCTTTAAGTAAATATAACACTGCATCAATTGCAAAGTAAAATTGTCATACCATTGGAAAAGAAAGCATTCTCTTAAACGCAAAACTTTACACTTATAGGGAAGTAGCTTTTCCTTGAACATGATAATCAAATTGGTATCAAAATTATTAAGATTATAAAAATATCTGTGAGAATAGGCATTAAAAATAGGGACAAGAACAAGATAAGGATGCCCACTCTCACCACTCTTATCCAATATAGTGTTGGAAATCCTAGCCAGAGCAATCAGTCAAGAAAAAGAAATAAAAGGCATCCAAAGCAGAAAGAAGCAAAACTGCCCGGCAGGATGTGGCTCAGTGGTTGAGCATCAACCTAGGATCCAGATCAAGGTTCAATCCCCGGTCAGGGCATAAGCCTCGGTTGCAGGCTTGATCCCCAGTTGCGGGCATGCAGGAGGCAGCCGATCAATGATGACTCTCTCATCATTGATGCTTCAACTCTCTCCCTCTCCCTTTCTCTATCTGAAATCAATAAAGATATATTTTTTTAAAAATGAAAGAAAGCAAAACTGTCACCGTATTCATTATATGATAATATATATAGAAAACCCTAAATACTCTACCAAAAATAAACAGTTAGAACTAATAATAAATTCAGCACAGTTGTAGAATACAAAATCAATATTAAAAAATAGGTTGCATTTTATACACTAATAATGATCTATCAGAAAGGAAGAGAAATTAAGAAAACAATTTCATTTAAAATTGCCTCAAAAAGAATCAAATACCTAGAAATAAATTTAACCAAGGAGATGAAAGACCTGTATATTGAAAACCCATAAGACATCGATAAAAATTTGAAGACACATATTAATGGAAGGATATTCCGTGCTCATGGATTGGAAGAATCATGTTGTTAAAAATGTATGTACTACTCAAAACATTCTACAGAGTCAATGCAACCCTTATCAAAAGGCCAATGTGAGCCCAGCCAGTGTGGCTCATTGATGACCTAGGAACCAAGAGGTCGCGGGTTCAATTCCTGGTCAGGGCACATGCCTGAGTTTCAGGCTCGATACCCAGTAGAGGGCATAGAGGAGGCAGCCGATCGATTATTTTTCTCTCTCTAATTGATGAGAGAGAGAAAAATGTTTCTACCTCACTATCTCTCTCTCTTCTTCTTTCTCTAAAAATCAATAAAAACATATATTTAAAAAAAATGCCAATGTCAGTTTTACAGAAATAGAACAAACCTAAAATTTGTGTTGAACCATAAAAGACCCTCAAAGAGCCAAGGCAATCTTGTGAAAAAAGAACAAAGCTAGAGATTTTATGCTCCCTAATAACATACTATAGTACAAAGCTATTGTAATCAAAACAGCATATTATTGTCATAAAAAAAGAGACATACAGTAATAGAATACAGTGCCCAGAAATAAACCCACACATTTATGGTTAATTAAGTTGTGACAATGGGTCCAAGACTATACAATGGAGAAACGACAGTCTCTTCAATAAATGGCGTTGGGGAACCTGGATAACCACATGGGAAGAATAAAACTGGACCACTATCTTTCACCATACACAAAAATTATCTCAAAATAGATTAAAGAAATGAACCAAAAACCTGAAACCATAAAATTCCTAGAACAAAACACAGGCGATACGCTCCCTGATATTGGTGTTGGCTATTATTGTTTTTACTTGACACTAATTCAAAGGCAACAAAAGCAATAACAAGCAAGTGTGATTACATTAAACTATAGTTTTGACCCACAAAGAAAACCATCAAGAAAATGAAAAGGCAACGTACAGAATGGTGGAAAATATTTGCAAATCACTTATCTGATAAGGGATTAATATGCAAATTATACATAGAAATCATACACCTTAAAAGTAAAAAAAAAATCTGATTCAAAAATAGGCAGAGGATCTGAATAGATATTTCTCCAAAAACAAAAACAAAAACAAAACATACAAATGGCCAATGGGTACGTGGAAAGGTGCTCAACACCACTAACCATAAGGGCTAGGAATATCAAAACCATAAGGAGATGTAATCTCACACTTGTTTGAATGCCTATTACCAAAAGACAAGAAATAATAAGTGTTGGCAGGTGTGGAGAATAGGAAACCCTTGTGCACTGTTGATGAGAATGTAAATTGATGCAGCCACTATGGAAAATACGTTAGAGTTTCCTCAAAATATTAAAAACAGAACTATTGTATGACTTAGCAATTCTACCTCTAGGAATTTTTCTGAAAAACTTGAAAACATAATTCACATACTTGAAAATTATGTGTTGATATTAACCATTGTCACCCCAATTAATTTTAAAAAGTGTTAATATATATATATGTGTGTGTGTGTATATATATGCACCCCTATGTTCATTGCAGCAATATTTATAATAGCAAAGATATAGAAGCAACTTGAGTGTCTATGTATAAACCAATGGAGAACGAAAACATGGGACATATATACAATGAAATATATTACTTAGCCACAAAAAAGAATAAAATCTCGACATTTGCAACTACATAAATGGATCTAAAGAATATTATCCTAAGTGAAATAAGTCAGACAGTGAAAGACAAATATATTATTTCACTTAAATGTAGAATCTAAAAAGCAAAATAAATGAACAAACAAAACAAAACAGAAACAAACTCATACATACAGAGAATAAAATGATAGTTGTCAGATGGGAGGAGACTTGGGAATGGGCAAAAAACCTGAAGAGGATTAAATGGTAATCTGCACTGGGTGGAGGTGGGCCATGGGGGAAAAATTGGGGACATCTGTAGTACTCTCAACAATAAAGATTAAAAAATAAGAAAATAGGCAGAGGACCTGAATTGATACTTCTCCAAGAGTACATACAGATGGCCAAGAGACATATAAAATAATGCTCAATGTCACTAATTATCAGAGAGATGCAAATTAAAACTACATGAGGTATCACCTCACACCTGCCAGAATGGCTGCCATCAATAAATCCACAAATAACAAGTGCTGGCGAGAATGTGGAGAAAAGGGAACCCTAGTACACTACTGGTGGGAGTGCAGACTGGTGCAGTATGGAGTTTCCTCAAAAAATTAAAAATGAAACTGCTGTTTGAGCCAGTGATCCCACTACTAGGAATATATCTTAAGAATCCTGAAACACCAATCAGAAAGAACATATGCACCCCTATGTTCATAGCAGGGCAATTTACAATAGCTAAGATCTGGAAACAGCTCAAATGCCCATCAGTAGATGAGTGGATAAAAAAAGCCATGGTTCATTTACACAATGGAATATTATGCAGCTGTAAAAAAGGATTTCTTACCCTTTGGGACAACATTGATGGAATTGGAGATTATTATGCTAAGTGAAATAAGCCAGTCAGAAGAAGATAAATATCAAATGATCTCACTTATATGTGGAATCTAATAAACAAAGAAACTGATGAACAAAATAGGTCCGGAGGCATGGATGCATGGAACAGACTGACAGAGCTCAGGTGGGAAAAAGGGAATGTGGGGAATGGTAAGAGATTAACCAAAGAATTTATATACATATATGCATGGCCCCTGGACATAGACAGTAGTGTGGTGAAGGCCTGGGGTGGGGCAGGGGCTGGATGGGAGGGGGCCAAGGGCGGAAAATGGAGGACATCCATAATACTGTCAAAAATAAAAAAATAATAATTTTAAAAAATCAAGTAAACTGCTAGTTATAGAAAAAGTTTCAGGAATATAAAGTACAGCATCTGGAATACAGTCAATAATATTGTAATAACTATGTACAGTGCCAGATGAGTATTAGACTTATCATGGTGTCCACTTTGTAAGGTATATAAATGTCTAATCATTATGTGGTATACTTTGAACTAATATAATATTGTATTTCAACTATGACTTAAAAATAACTTTTAAAAAGGAAGAAATAAGTGTTGGCGAGTTTGTAGAGGAACTTGTGCACTGCTGATGGGAATATAAATTGGTATAGCCACCATGGAACACAGTGTGGAGGTTCCTCCAAAAATTAAAAATGAATTGCTATATGATCCAGCAATTCCATTTCTGGGTATTTACCCAAAGAAAACAAAAACACTAACTTGAAAAAATACATGTTCATTGCAGCATTATTTACAATAGCTAAGATATGGAAGCAACTTGAGTGTCTATTAATGGATGAAAGAATAGAAAAATTGTGTATGTATATATTATTTGGCCATACAAAAAGGAGATCTTGTCATTTGTGACAACTTGAATGGATATTGAGGGCATTATACTAAGTGAAGTAAGTCAGACACAGAAACACAATAACCACACAATTGCATTTATATGTTGAATACCCCTTCCCCTACAAATAAAAGCAAAACACTGAAATCATGGATACAGAGTACAGGTTGGTGGTGGCCAAAGGAAATGTTGAGGTTTGGGGAGTTGGAAAAATGAGTGAAGGGGGTCAAAAAGCACATACATCCAATTATAAAATAAGTTATAGAGATATAATGAACAGCATGATGACTATAGTTAACAATACTCTATTGCATATTCAAATTAGTTTCTAAGAGATAAAATCTCAAATGTTTTCATCAATAGAAAAATATTTGTAACTGTGTATAGATGTTAACTAGACTTATTATTGTGATCATTTCACAATATATACAAATATTGAATTATTACACTTTATACCTTAAATTAATATTTTATGTCAATTAAATTCCAATTCTAAAACAGAAAGGAAATAAGGACTCATAGAGAGAGAAATCAGTAATATGTTTATAATACCAAGAATAAAGGTCCTGGGACATAAAAAGAGAGGATCAAGACAAAGTGATAAATACCTAGTGAAGACAGTCATCAAAAGAGTGTAATATGGCAGTGCTTCCTATTAGACTCTGTTTCTTGATATTTACTCCCATCAGCATGACACAGAGCTAAGTGCACTGTAATAGTAATTATGATACTGATAAGAATGGTTCATTAGTTAATAAGAACTGAAAAAATAAATTTTCCTACATAAATTAATAATCCTTATAAAAATCCTATAAGTTATATATTATTTTCCCCATTTTGAAAATAGGGAAACCAGGGTCCTAATAAATTAGCTTACATGCTCATTCACATAGATAAGCATTCACACAATTTGATTAATTGAATGGCTCCCATATTTCAAACTCGAGCAGAAATCTCTGTCATAAACCTAGATTCCAATATTCAATTTCTACATGTATGTTTTTCAAACTTAAAAGTGAAAATATTTCATATCAAATTTATAAGCTTCTCAGAGTTATGTTCTGTTGTAATATAATAAAAAGGATTTACTGTCTACTCTATTATATGAAGGAATAAACTAAAAATGTGACCAATATAAATAGAGAAAAGAGCTCACATCACTGGATTCAGTAGAGTGCTGGAATGAGGAAACTATATGAACAGTATCATAACTGCAAAGCTTTCTCTTTCAAAGGATGAGCTTTTTCAGATGTTTCTAGGTGGTATATACATTTGATTTTCCTAATATGTGAAAAAGTTTCATTCTAATAATTGCAGTTCTTCACTAACTTTGCTAAAAAGGATGCCACTTCCATATTTAAGTCTCGGGAGTATTGATAATGAGTAAAATGTAGTTCTGAACCAGTTCTGTGTTAAGAATTAAGAAATTGGTGAAGAGATAACCTTATCATGGATGTTGCATGTTTGTATTTATTTTATAGTGCACAAGCGTCTTGAGGATGGGTAAATTTATAAGTCACACCCATGCTCCTGTGTGACAAGTAGAAAGAGATGGTACTGATATACAAATATATAAACTTAAAATGCTTCTGAATCAATGCACTAGTTGAAACTATGGGTTAAGTTATTTGTGGAAGAGAATGCAAAACTTTAAAAGAGTAGAATGCTTCAGAATGTCTAAATAAGAAGAAGGGTGCAAGAAGGGGATGAGAAGCCAATGCAGTAGTTGGGAAAAAGAAATCAGAGATGTCAAAGGAAAATAAGGAGCAATGAAATGTGTTTTTTTTTAAGACTCCTCCTCTTCTCTCTCCTGAATCCTTTGGGGTTGATACCCCCCCTCCCAACTCCATATGGTTCTGTTGGTACTTCCAAGCACTAGACACTGCCTTGAGGTCACAAAGATGGACATGAGTCTTGACCTGGGCCAAAGTTAATCCCAAAGATAGTCCTTCCTAGAGATTTATAGAGAGTTAGAGGTAAAGAGAAATTCTCTTTCCCCATGATTCACAAACTAAGAATATGACTCAAGCTGTGAGTAGCCATATTGTTTGTCAAATATTTTTTCTTTTAATATTTTTGCTTTTGAAAGTATTACAAATATCCCACTTTTTTTCTTCCATTCCCTCCCTCCATCTGGTTCCCATCCCACCCCAGGTTTTCACAATTCTATTGTCTGTTTTCATGTGTAATGTATATATGCATGAAAGTACTTTGGTTAATCTCTTACTCCCCCCACCCCCTTCCCTCTGAGATTCATCAGTCTGTTCTACCTTTCCATGCCTCTGGTTCTATTTTATTTACCAGTTTATTTTGGTCATTAGGTTTATTGTTTATTTATTTTGATTTTTAGATTCATTTGTTGATAGATATGTATTTATTGTCATTTTATTGTTGATATACTTGAACTCTTCTTCTTCTTCTTCTTCTTCCTCTTCCTCTTCTTAAAGAAGGCCCTTTAATATTTCATGTAATACTGGTTTGGTGGTGATGAATTCCTTTAGCTTTTTCTTATCTGTGAAGCTCTTCATCTGACCTTCAGTTCTAAATGATAGCTTTTCTGGGTAGAGTAATCTTGGTTGTAGGCCTTTGCTTTTCATTACTTTGAATATTTCTTGCCACTCCCTTCTCGCCTGCAAAATTTTGGTTGAGAAATAAGCTGACAGCCATATGGGTGCTCCCTTGTAGGTAACTAACTGTTTTTCTCTTGCTGCTTTTAAGATTGTCTCTTTGTCTTTAACCTTTGGCATTTTAATTATAATATTTTGGTGTGGGCCTCTGGGATGATCTTGTTTGGGACTCTCTGCACTTCTGGACTTGTATATCTATTTCTTTCACCAGGTAAGGGAAGTTTTCTGTCATAATTTTTTCAAATAGGTTTTCAATTTCTTACTCCTTCTCTTCTTCTGACTCCCAAAAGATGTGAATGTGGGTATGCTTTAAGTTGTGCCAGAGGCTCTTTACACTATCTTCATAGTTTTGGATTCTTTTTTCTTTTTGCTCTTCTGATTGAGTGTTTTTTGCTTCCTCATATTCCAAATCGCTGATTTGATTCTCAGCATCCCTGCAAATTCTTCCTCATTTCAGTTAGTGTAGCCTTCATTTCTGACTGGTCTTTTTAAATGTTGTTGATGTTCTCACTAAGTTTGTTGAAGTTCTCAGTAAGTTTCTTGAGCATCCTTATAACCATTGTTTTGAACTCTTGCTTTTATTATTTCTTTTTTTGGAGATTTCTTCTGTTGTTTCATTTATGACATGTTTCTTTGTCTCTGCATTTTGGCTGCTTCCCTATGTTTGTCTCTATGTATTAAGTAGGGCTGCTATGTCTCCTGGAATTGGCAGAGTGCCCGTGTAATAGATGTCCCGTAGGGCCCAGTGGCTCAGCCTCTCCAGTAACCTGAGTTGGGCACTCTAGGTGCTCCCTTTGGGGGTTGTGTGGGCTATGTGCAATGTCTTATTGTAATTGAGCCTTGATTGCTATTGGCATCTCAGAGGGATTGACATACAGGCAAACTGACTGTGAGAACCAGCTGTGACTACAGAGCAGGAGCTGCTATGCAGAAGGATGCCCCTATGGAGCAGGACTTGCTTTAGTGTGGCTTTGGTGCTCATTGAGTCCACATCTTGAGTGTGTAGCTCATGGATGTGATAGGGTTCTAATCTGGTATAGTTTGAAGCTGACCACTGGGTGCACTGACTCTGGGGCCTCCCAGGAGGTGCAAAGACAGCTACAGTCTGTGCCTTGCCTGGGGCCAAGTTACAGAGTGATCTGCAGATGGCTGCTACTTATGTTGAGCTTGGAGGTTCTCAGGAGAGGCCAAGCTATGAACCAAGGCAGGCTGCTGCTAGTGTTGGCCCTGGGACCATTTTTCCAGAGGTATGGAGCACTCTGAGGCAGCTTCTGCTTATTTGAGAGATTTTAGGAAAGTCTTAAGCCTTAACCAAGACAGGCCATGGAAAAGTCACTGGAAACAGCTAAGGTGGGCTGGCAAACTGTGTGGAGTGGGGGTTACAGGGAATCACTAGGGCAGGGCAAACAGTGTGAACCAGGTTGATGGAGACTAAGATATGGGGCCTACCTGTTTGCTCTGTGACAGTGAGGCTTCAGCAAAGGAATATTGAACTCTGCCAGCATTTTATCTGGGAGAAAGCTGCTTCCCAGCTCTTTCCCTGGTGTTAGACAATTTCATTCCTCCCTATATGTTCCTGGACCCTTTCAAGCTGCTGCCCCAGCACTGATGCTCAGAGGGAGTTTGTCTTAGTAAGTTCATTTGTGGGCCCTTTAAGAGGAACTGCCTGGAACTCCAGTAGCTTTGGTGTCACTCAGACACAATCCCCACTATTTTTTAATAGCTGGAAGTTATGGGAACTTCTCTTCTGGGCACTGGAACCCTGGGCTGAGGGGGTCTGTTGTGTGGCTGGGACCCATTGTTCCTCAGGGGGGACCTCCATAGCTAAGATCTCCCTCCTGATTAAAAAAAATGGCACACATGGGTGTCAACCAGCCCATTCCATGCCTCCACCCCTCTTACCAGTTTCAATGTCACTTCTTGTTTAATTCTCTAGTTGTAGGAATTCCATCAAGCCAGATTTCAGGGGGTTCTAAATGATGGTTGTTCTGTAGTTTAGTTGTAATTTTGCTGTACTTGTGTGGGGAGGAGAGTACCACATTTACCGACTCCTCCATCTTGACCCTCCCACCAAGAGCATTCTTTTATATTAGGAGGTAAGAACCTAACACACAGAAAAGAGCTGACAGGAGAGATGATGAGACCACATGAATTCTATTAGTTTATGTATTTAGTTTGACCTGAGAATAGACACATTCCTATTCTTTCTAGTTCCATGAGCCAATACGTTCTTTTTGCTAAAGCAAATTTGTGTTGTTGTTTTTTGTCACTTGTGACCAAACATATGGTTAATATAGAAAACCATATGTTACAGGTATAATCGTAAAGTTAAGGAGATTGAAAAAAGGTGAAGTCAAGAGATTGAAGACAGGGGGAAAAAAATCTTTGATTTTGACTTTTAATCTTTACCAGTAATCTCTGAAAGTGTAATTTTATTATACTACTGAGGATAAAATCTAGTTTTCAACATCTAGAACTAGAGTAATTTTTAAAACTTTGATCCTTACCATCACCACCAAGACCTCCCCTCACACTCAATAAAATGTCTAGATAATTTTGTTCACAAATAATAAACTAAATGCAAAGTATTATAATCTATCTAATTTAAAGCTAAAGAAAGAAACTGAGCTATATAAAAATTTTAATTTTTGTCCAGTTTAAGACATTATAAAAGTAGTTCTGACTTATAAACTAACATACATTCTTCTTTCATATGTAAGGCACATAACATAGACCTTATTTTTTTAAAAAAGTACATCCTTGAAACCCAAAACATCACTAAAATTACCTTCCCTAAAACACAAAATAATAGTGAATTAAATATTTAGAGAATTGAATGGGTACAGTTAATATTTGTTAAGATTTGAAAAATACCCTCTAAATGAAAGATAATTGAATAGGATGTAAACTTCATCAATAATAGAAAGACTAGAAATCTTATAAATCATGCAAAACAAAAACATGTTTAAGAACATTTGGAGAAACTATTTTTCTCAATTAGGTTTGTCATGTTCAAGGCAGATCTTTTGTTCTGAGTTCTTTTGCTCTAGGTGATGAAATGAATCACTGCATTACTCTCTGAGGCAAAGCAGGAATCTCTGTCTCATTCTTAGGACATTTTTGCTAAAGAAATTTATTATGGCTCAAAAGTAGAGTAATGTGCAAATTTAATAACTTCACATAAAAACCTTTCTAGCCTGGATCTAAATATAAATTTGTGTGCAGGTTATGCCTAACTTTTGTAAATTAGAGTTAGTAATTTCCTTACCTTTGTTTTTGTGACTGGTGACTTTCTTAAGCTAGTCCTTTGGAATGTTATAGTTTGGTATATTTTTATGCTCTGGCCATTAGCACCCAGATTATGCACTTTTAGCACGGAAAACTCCATTTCAGGTCCAGAGAGCATTATTCTCACTCTTTATTAGATTTGTTACATATTTTAAAATTATAAATTTTATTTGAGTTTTTTGATCTGAACACATATTTTAGCAATGTACTTGTTAAAGGAGAAGGTTCCCGAGCACAAAAAGTATATATTTAAAAACATACACTGCCTGAATTCTAAATGCTTAATTTTGTGTTAAAAGAACATTTAGTGAGATTGGACATGCCTCATTCAAATAAGGTGAGAGAAAATTGGAGACAACCCAAAATTCTCTTTTCTAACAATATTTCTTGGGAATATATCTTGTTTTCAGCAAATATGTCAGTGATCATCTAATGATCATCAATTTTTTTTAGTGCTGCCCAGAAATATTCAATTTGCAAATATCATGAGATAATGAGTGCAGTAATTGTACCAGAAGAAAAAAAAATGCCTCTGCATGAATGATTCTGCTATATACATAATTAGAAAAAACAGGATCTCTTATTCACTTTGAAGCAAACTTGACAATAAATTAAGATGTGTCACTTGCTATTTTATTTAAGACATATAATACAGATGAAGCAAATTTTATATTAACCAGTATCTCAAGAGCTAAGTATTCTCAAAATAAGGTCATCTCAGCACCTTGCCAATATGGAGAAATATGATGAAAAACTACAAAATAAATTAGCTTAGAAAATATAATATTGTTCATATATGTCTATCAAGCAAATGTGCAACTAGGTAAAATCAAACAAATGGTTAGTATAAAGTGTTAACTTTATTAGAATAGGATAAATAAAATAAATCTATTTTGTACTAACTTTGAAGGCTCTTCAAGGCAAATTACTGGGGGGAAGTAGCAAGATACAGAATAACGCATATATGTGATAATATAAGTGAATGGAAAATGTAATGGATGAAATACTTCTAAACTATTAAACATGTATCTGTGGTTATCTCAAGGGTAGTGATTATAAAAAGGGAGTTGGAGCAAATGAGAAACTTTCCTGGTTTACCCTGAATTGTTGTGGGGTTTTTTTGCCTTGTATTAAATCTTTTATATTAAAAATTCTCAAAACTTCCAGAGAAGATAAAAAAAGTCAATGCTGTGCTCTCTTCTTCCCATGATCATATCAAAATAACAAACAAATTGTAGACAAGCCGTCATTGAGAACCACCTGAAGATTAGCAGGACAGAAGTCCTATAACTAATGATATAAAGAAGAAGCCACTTAGAGAGTGGCAGAAAGGGCAAAGGTGAGGAAATGGCTGGTCCCACCCACACTCATGTGTGGTGATTAAGAATCAGGAAGAGATCTCTCTGTTTGGAGGTCCCCCCTGAGGATCAAGGGGTCCCAGCTCCACATTGGTTTCCCCAGATCAGAGTTCTAGTATCAGGAAGAGAAGTCCCATAACATCTGACTATGGAAAACAGTGAGGATTGCATCTGAGAAGGAGGGCTTCTGATGACCTCAGCATAGTAGTTCTTAAAGATCCCATGGACAGACTCATTCAGTAACAAACTCACTCACTCTGGGATCTAGCAGAGAGGCAACAGCTCAATAAGCACCAGGGACATATAGGCAGGAACCAAACTGAATACCTTTAAGGTGAAGGCTGGAAAGGCAAGGGTCTGGACAGTTCTCTCCAAGGACTAAAGTGTTGGAAAGCACCATTGTCCCTTTGTTGAGCTTTTGCTTACACAGCCAACCTAGCATAGGCAGGCACCATGTCTATGCTTTAACCTGCTAATACCATTTGACCTACCCTGATGATTCCCAGAGATGCCACTCAACCATTGCATCCAGTTCAACCTCTTCCAATGACTCTTCTACATAAGTAGCCTGCTTCAGTTCATGCTGCATGCTTTCCTAAAATATCTCAAAGGTCCACAAACCCCAAACAAGCACCATCTGCCATCATTGTGCCCTGTAGCTCTTGCTAAGTGACCTGAAGGCCAACACAAGTGGCAATCAGTCATAATTTCAATGCTCAACTACAACAAGAGGGCACACATAACCAACAGAAGGGTTAAGACTGGGGAACTCAGACCAAGTGACAAGGGAATCTGTGCACTGGGCCTCACAAGACACCAACTACTTAAGGTCACTGTTTAAAGACTGGGAGATATAACAGATCTACCTAATACTTAGATAAAAAACACAGGGAGGTAACCAAACTGTGGAAACTAAGAAAAATGTCCTAAATGAAAGAGAAAGACAAAACTCCAGAAAAATAACTTGAGAAAATGGAGAGCAGCAATCTACCAGATGCAGACTTTAAAACACTGGTTATAAGAATGTTCAAAGAAATTAGGGAAAGACTAGATGAACTCGGTAAGAACTTCAAAAAAGAGATAGAAAACACAAAAAAAGAAGTAGAAAGCATAGAACTAGTCAGAAATGAAGAATACAATAACTGGAATGAATACATTAGATGGAATAAAAAGCAGATTAGATGAAACAGACTCAAATCAACAATTTGAAAGACAAGGGAGTAGAAAACATCCAATCAGAAGAGAAAAAAAATAATTTTTCAAAACAAGCATAGTTTAAGGAACCTCTGGGACAACTTCAGGCATACAAACATTCATATTATAAGGATACCAGAACTAGGAGAGATAGATCAATGGATTGAAAACCTATTTGAAGGAATAATGACAGAAAACTTCCCTAACTTTGAGCTGGAAATAGGCATACAAGTACAGGAAGAACAGGAAGTTCCAAACAAAATGAACCTAAAGAGGCCCAGC
Source organism: Miniopterus natalensis (assembly GCF_054644295.1). NCBI lineage: Eukaryota > Metazoa > Chordata > Mammalia > Chiroptera > Miniopteridae > Miniopterus > Miniopterus natalensis. The sequence continues at coordinate 29,757,979 of NC_142090.1, forward strand.
CAAGACACATCATAATTAAAATGGTAAAGGTTAAACACAAAGAGAATCTTAAAAGTGGTAAGTGAAAAACAGTTAGTTGCATATAAAGGAGCTCCCATAAGATTATCAGACGATTTCTCAACAGAAACTTTGTAAGCCAGAAGAAAATTACACAAAGTATTCAAAATGATTAAAGGAAAAGATTTATAAACAAGATTGCTCTACCTAGCATGGCTATCATTGGGAATAGAAGGAGAGATAAAAGAGTTTCTGAGACAAGAAGAAGCTAAATGAATTTATCATCATTAACCAGTTTACAAGAAAAACCTTTAAAAAAAGTTGTTAAGAAAAAAAGGTAAAAAACACAAATAAGTAAATACAGGAAAGAACAAAATGCTTACTGACAAAGGTAAATATTTAGTAAAAGAAGTGGATCAAAGACCTGGAAAGCTAGTAGAAAGGTTAAAAAGCACAAGAAGAAAGATCATGTGTAATCACAACAGTAATTTAAGAAATTCCCACAAACCCATAAACATACACACACAAGAAGTAAAAAATAAAAAATAAAAATAGGCATGTATGCAGTGAGTAAAAATTGTAGTGATTTTAGAATATGTTAAAACTTAAGGAACTATCAACTAAAAAAAAACTGCTATAAGTACTGCATGGCATAAATGAAGCACATGGTAATCACAAATCAAAAATCTATAAGAGATATGCAAGAAAAAAATAGAAGGGAATCCAAATATAACATTATAGAAAGTCATCAACACACAAGAGAAGAGTGCAAGAACATCAGAAAGGAACAGAGAAGTATAAAAACAATCAGAAAACAATTAATAAAATATCATTAATTACATGCCTATGAACAAAATGTTAAGGAATAAATGCTCCAATCAAAAGACATAGGGTAGCTTAATGGACTAAAATTAAAAAATCCAAACAAACAAACAAACCTGTACATATGCTACCCACAAGAGGACAAAATCAGATAAAATGGCACACAGACTGAAAATAAGGAGATGGAAAAAGATATTTAATGCAAATAGAAAGAAAAAAATAGCTAGGGTAGCAATACTTATCTTAGAGAAAAAGAAGTTTAAAACAAAGGCTGTAACAAAAGACAATGAAGGGCATTTCATAATGATAAAAAGGTCATCTAACAAGAGAATGTAACTCTTATAAACATTTATGCACCCAATATAGGATCATCTAAATATGTAAAGCAAATATTGATGGACATAAAGGGAGAGAGTGACAGTAATAGTATTGACATCAATGGATAGATCATACAGACAGAAAATCAACAATGGAACAGTGGCCTTAAGTATCACATTAGACCATACAGATTTAATTGATATTTTTAGAGCATTTCACCATAAAGCAGCGGCATTTATGTTCTTTTAAAGTACACATGGAACATTCTCCAAGATAAACTAGATGTTAGGTCACAAAAGAAGTCTCAATACATTTAAGACGACTAAAATCACACCAAGCATCTTCTCTGATTACAATGGTATGAAACTAGAAATCAATTACAAGAAAAAAGAACAACAGAAAAACACACAAACAAGTTAGTGCTCAATAACATGCTATTAAACAATGAATAGGCTAACAGTGAGATCAAGTGAGAAATCAAATGAAACAATGAGACAAATGAAAATAAAAACAAAACAACCCCAAAATCTATGGGACACAGCCAAAGTAGTCCTAAGAGGGAAATTTATATCAATACAGGTCTAACTCTAGAAACAAGAAAAATTTAAAGTAATTTAATCTTACACTTAAAGGATCTAGAAAAAGAACAAAAAACAAAACCCAAAGTAAATAGAAGGAAACAAATAATAAAGATCAGTGTGGAAATATACAAAATAGAGTATAAAAAATAATACAAAAGATCAATGAAACCAATGGAAGATGATGGCAGAGTAGTTGCAGTTTACTTTCACCTCCTCCCAGCCTCAAGCTGGAAATGCAATTAAATTTAACCACAATCAACCTGAATAGCCAACTGAAGACCAGCTGAACAGAAATCTTACAATCAAGGATTTATAGAAGAGGTCACATTGGTACTGGTAGGAAGGGCAGGGATGTGAAAAGGGCTGGCCCCACACCAACACACAGCAGTTCAGAATCCAGAGAGATAGTTCAGCTGCAGAGGATTCCTCATAGAATGTGGGGTTTCAACCCAATCCTGGGTTCCCCAGCCCAGAGCAACAGAGCCCAGAAGAAGTGTTCACATAACGTTTGGCCTTAAAAATGACCAGGATTTTGTCCACCAGGGAGAGAGGTGAGTCTGCTAGAAGTAAGAGCTGACACCACAGAAATACAATGGATTATCAGAAAATATTACAAACATTTATATATCAACAAATTGGACAACCTGCTTAAAGTGGATAAATTCCTAAAAACATACATTTTTCCTAAACAAAATAAAGATGAATCAGAAAATCTGAGCAGATTGATTACAAATAAGAAATTAAAAGAGGTAATCAAAAAACCTCCACCAAACAAAAGCTCTGGACCAGATGGCTTCACTGGTAAATTTTACCAAACATTCAAAGAAGAACTAACACTGATCCTCAAACTATTTCAAAAAATACAAGTGGAGGGTAGACTCCCAAACTCATTTTACAAAGCCAACATTATTTGGAATCCAAAACCAGAAAAAGATACCACAAAAAAAGAGTTATAGTGCAATATCCTCGATGAACATAATTGCAAATATCTTCAACAAAATATTAGCAAACCCAATCCAACAATATATTAAAAAGATTATACATGATATTCAAGTTGGATTTATGCTTGGGTTGCAAGGTTGGTACAATATCCACAAATCAATTAATGTGATACACCACATAAACAAAATGAAAGATAAAAATCACATGGTCATATCAATAGATGCAGAAAAAGCATTTGATAAAATATAGCACTCATTTAAGTTAAAAACTCTCAGCAAAGTGGAAATAGAGGGAACATACTTCAACATATTAGAGGACAAATATGACAAATTCACAGTTATTATCATACTCAATTAAATTGAGTATTATCATACTCAAGTAAAGCCATTTTCCTGAAGATCAGGAACAAGACAGAGACATCCACTATTATCTTATTCAACATATTACTGGAAGTCCCAGCCACAGCAATCACAAAGAGGAAAAAACAAAAGCTATCCAAATTAAAAGGGAAGAAGTAAGACTGTCATTATTTGCAGATGACATAATACTGTGTACAGGGAACCCTAAAGACTTCACCAATAAACTACTATAACTACAAAATGAATTCTATAAAGTAGCAGGATATAAAATTAATATTCATAAATCAGTTGCATTTTTATATACCAATAATGAACTAACAGAAAAAGAAACTAAAAAAACAATCTCATTTACAATTGCAGCCAAAAAACAAAAACAAAAAACCAAGGAGTAAATTTAACCAAGGAGATAAAACACCTGTACTCATAAAATCATGACACTGAAGAAAGCAATTGAAGAAAATACAAATAAATGAAAGCATATTCTTGTGTTCATGAACAGGAAAAACTAACATCATTAAAATGTCCTTACTACCCAAGCAATCTATAGATTCAACATAATCCCTGTCAAAATACCAATGGCATATTTTGCAGAACTAGAATAAATAATCTAAAAATTTTATATGGAATCAAAACAACCCTTAATAGCCTCAGCAATATTGAGAAAAACACAAAGTTGAGGGTATCATGTTACCTGATATCAAACTATATGACAAGGCCATAGTAACCAAAACAGCATGGTCATGGCATAAAAAGAGACACATAGATCAATGGAAGAGAATAAAGAGGCCAGAAATAAATCCATGTTGGGATGGGCAATTAATATTTGACAAAAACGGCAAGAATGTACATATGATAGGGTAAACACAGTCTATTTATTGAATGGTGGTGGGAAAATTGGTCAGGTACATGCAAAAAAGAAAAAAAAAAGAAACTAGACCACCATTTATTTATTTATTTATTTATTTATTTATTTATTTATTTATTTTTATAATCATGCAGAGACATTGGCTGTACGGCTTTTTTTTTTTTTTTTTAATATATCTTTATTGATTTCAGAGAGAGGAAAGGAGAGGGAGAGAGAGAGAGAGAGAGAGAAACATCAATGATGAGAGAGTCATTGATCGGCTGCAGCCCACAACCCGGGCACGTGCCCTGACCAGGAATCGAACCCTGATCGCCTGGATCCTAGGTCGATGCTTAACCACTGAGACACGCCCGGCCAGGCTAGACCACCTTCTTACACCATATGCAAGAATAAATCCAAAATGGGTTAAAGACTTAAATTTAAGACTCAAACCATAAAAATTTTAGAAGAAAATAGAGTCAGTAAGATCTCTAACATTTCTTCTAGCAATATTTTTTCTGCTATATCTCCTCAAATAACAGAAAGAAAAGAAAAAAAAATAAACAAATGGGGCTACATTAAACAAAAGAGGTTATGGACAGCAAAGAAATCATCAAAAAATTGAAGAGACAACCTACTAAATAGGAGAACATATTCATCAGTGATACATCTGATAAGGGGTTAATATCCAACATTTATAAGAGTTGACACTACTCAACACCAAAATAAATAAATTAAAAAAATCTAATTTAAAATGGGCAGAGGACCTGAATAGACTTCTCCAAAGAGAACATACGGAAGGCCGATAGACCTGTGAAAAGATGCTCAACATCATTAAATGTAAGAGAAATGCAAATTAAAACAATAATGAGGTATCACCTCACACCTGTCAGGATGGCTATCAATAAATCTACAATTGACAAGTGTTAGTGAGGATGTGGGGAAAACTGTGCACTGTTAGTAGGTATACAGATTGGTGCAGTTGGTAAACATCATGGAGTTTCCTCAAATAATTTAAAATGGAACTGCTTTATGACCCAGCAATTCCACTTCTGGGGATTTACTTGAAAAAACTCAAAACACTAATTCGAAAGAATATACACACCCCTATGTTAATTGCAGCATTATTTACAATAGCTGAGCTATGGAAGCAACCCAAGTGTCCATCAATAGATGAGTGGATAAAAACATCTGTGGTACAGATATACAATGGAACATTAATCAGCAATAAAAAAGAATGGCATTTCACCATTCATGACAGCATGGATGGACCTAGAGGGTGTTACACTCAGTGAAATAAGTCAGTCAGAGAAAGACAAATATCATATGATTTCACTTATATGTAGAATCTAAAGAACAAAATAAACAAACAAACAAAAATGCAACAGACTCAGACATAGAGAGTGGGCTGGTGATAGTGAAAGGGGAAGTGCTTGGTGGACTGGGTGAAAAAGGTGAAATGATTATAAAGTACACATTGGTAGTTAAAAAATATTCAAAGGGATGTAAAGTACAGCATAGGAAATATATCAATAATATTGCTATAACTATGTATGGTGCCAGGTGAGTACTGGAAATATCCAAGGAACATTTTGTAAAGTATATGATTGTATACCTGAAATCAGTAGAATATAATATTGGAAGTAAACTGTAATTAAAAAAATTAAAAACAAATTTCCAACAGGCATTAGTCCAGTACCAGAGGGCTTCACAGGTGAATTTTACCAGACGTTCAAAGAAGAATTAACACCTATACTTCTCAAAATTTTCCAAAACATTTTAGAAAAGGTAGGGCTCCCCAGCTCATTTAATCAGGTCAACATTATCCTGATACCAAAATGAGACAATTACACTACAAAAAAAAAAATTATGATGAACATACATGCAAAAATTCTCAGCATATTAGCAAACCAAATCCAGCAGTACATTAAAAACATCATATACTACCCAAAGAAATCTAAAGATTCAATATAATCCCTGTCAAAATACCAATGGCATTTTTCACAGAACTAGAACAATAATTCTAAAATTTATATGGAACCACAAAAGGCCTTGAGTAGCCTCAGCAATCTTGAGACAGAAGTACAAAGTTTGAGGTATCACACTACCTGATATTAAAGTATACTACAATGCCATAGTAATCAAAAGAGCATGGCACTGGCATAAAAACAAACACATAGAGAAAAAAGAGCCCAGAAATGAACCCACATCTATATGGTCAATTAATATTTGACATAGGAGGCAAGAACACACAGTACAGTAAAGACAGTCAATTCAAAAAACGGCAGTGGAAAAATTGAAAAAAAATGAAACTAAACCACATTTGTACACCATATACAAGAATGAACTCAAAATGGATTAAAGACTTAGATATAAGAATTGATACCATAAAACTTCTAGAAGAAAACATAGGCATTAAACTCTTTGATATTACTCTTAACAGTATTTTTTAGATACTCATTCAAATGAAACAAAAGAAAAAAATAAATAAACAAATGGAACTATGTCAAACTAAAAAGCTTTAGAACAGAAAAGGAAACCATCAACAAAATGAAAAGACAACCTACTGAATGGAAGAAGATATCCTTCAATGATACATCCAATATGGGGTTAATTTCCAAAATATGTAAGGAAGTTATACAACTTTACACCAAAACAAACCAATTTAAAAAGTGGCAGAGGAACTGAATAGATATTTCTTCAATAAGGACTTACAGATGACCAATAGACTTATGAAAAGATACTCAGCATCACTAATAATCAGAGAAATGTAAATTAAAACCACCATGAGATTTCACCTCACACCTGTCAGAATGGCTTTCATCAATAAATCAACAAACAACAAATGTTGGCAAGGATGTGGAGAAAAGAGAACCCTTATGCACTGTTTGTGAGATTATTAATTGGTGCAGCCACAATGGAAAATAATATGAAGTTTCCTCAAAATTTAAAAATAGAACTATCATATGACCCAGCAATTCCACTTGTGGG